>NC_053432.1:38176433-38476433 GCF_007990345.1 Gossypium hirsutum
TGGGCCACTAGGCCTAATCTCTTTCATATGGTCCATCAGGCCCATTCACATTTATGTCACCCATTAGGCCCAAATCACATTCATATGGCCACTAGGCCAAAATCACATTTACAGTCATGCTCACATACAATTTTCCATCACATAGCATTAATTATCAATTTTTGCCTATTATGGGCCCAACAGCCCATCGGGCCCATTTAGCCCACTCCGGCCCATTTGGCCAATTCACAACCCAAGTCCATGGAATTGTCCATGGGCCTCAGGCAACCTATCGGTTTCCCTTTTACGAGTGTTCACGCACTCGTAAGACTACCGTAGCCAAACTTTCAGCTTTTTGACATTTCAACTTTTTGGCATTTCGGCTTTTCGGGATATGCCGATCTACTTGTGTGTGCAGTGTGTGTACACACCTGGTAATAAAATGTGCTGCAATTTCCTTAGCCCCGAACCTACAATCGATATCACCTTTCAATTAATCGCATGCTTAATACATTTCTCTACCAAAACCGAAACCTCACTTTTCACCTTACCTTGCGCGACAAGTTATAACAACCTCTTCTTTAAGTACTAACCACGATCAACTCCTAGATCTGCACCAATCTTAACTATTAAAGCCAAAATAACAGGTGACTTGTATCCAACACAAGTCCCCCTTACCTTAACTATGACCATTCGGCCAACTAAGATCAAGAGTACTTACCAAAGTTTCTTACCTGAGAAGCAAATCAGCAGAGATCCAAGATTGAGATTCGATACCTATTCCTACCTAAGGCCGATTAGAAGAAGTGAGGGACAATAATTGATACTTTAGCAAAACAAACCAATTGGAAGAGCGAACACTTACACTAGATTTGACTGAGTGGAAAGGGTAGTGGCGGCACCAAGGGTATTCGGCCAAAGAGGTGTTCGGCCCTTGAGATTTGAATGGCAAACAAATGATTGTTCAGCACCAAGGGAAAAAGGAAGAACAAGTCAGCTAAACCAAAAGTGAAACAAAGGATATTGTGTAGAGGAAGGAGGGGAAATTAGCACAGAGAAAAGAGAGTAAAACAAAGGGTTTTCGGCTTTTAGGGAAAAAGGTTTATGGCAACAAGGTGAAGGGAATTTGGCATTAGCCTGGCCACCTCCCATTCGGCACCTACTTATAGCCCCTATAGTCGAATTTCTCAAGCCCAAGTTCCCAATTCGGCTCCACCTCATCCTTACTCCTCATCTCCTCTTTTTTCTTCCTGATAACCCCTTGATCATTTCCTTAAATTTCTCCTCTTATCACTCCCTATAGAGTTCAATCCAACGCCACCTCTGTCCACCCTTTAAGCAAAAAAATAAATAAATTCCTTATTTGAGCAAAGTGAAATTCGAACCCCAGACCTCTGACACTAACCATGCCACTTATCCCCTGGGCCAGCAGGCTCTTTTCTATCCAATTTTCCCTTCATTTATTCAGAAGCCGACCTACTTGCTATCAAGGTTCTTTTGATAATTTTAATAATTAAACTATAATTTCTTTTACCTCTATGTTCAAACTCAAACCTTGACCAAGACATACCATCACATAATAAGCACTTAACCAGAAATACTAAGCACACACAAAAAGAAGAGAAAAATTTGAGATTTCAAGATTTTTGGGTTTTGAGATTTTTGGGGCGTTACAACTCTACCCCCTAAAAGAAATTTCGTCCTCGAAATTTTACCTGATTCAAACAGTTGAGGATATTAACGTTGCATCGCTTCCTCAGGTTCCCAAGTAGCCTCCTCAGCCTTGTGATTACCCCATAACACTTTGACTAATGGAACGGACTTCTTTCTTAGTACCTTAACATCACGACCAATTATTTGTATGGGCTCGTCCTTGAAAGTTAGGTCTGGCCTGACCTCGATTTCCTCAATCGCTACGACAGGTGAAGGGTCTAAGTGATACCGCCTCAGTATGGAAACAGGAAACACATCGTGGATTTGGCTCAATTCAGGAGGTAATTCCAGTTGATAAGCGACCGACCCAATCCGCCTTACAACCCGATATGGCCCAATGAACCTTGGGCTTAGCTTCCCCTTCCGTCCAAACCTTAACAACTTCTTCCACGGAGAGACCTTAATGAAAACTAAGTCCCCTACTGCATACTCTATCTCACGATGCTTAAGGTCAGCATACGATTTCTGTCCAATTTTCCCTTCATTTATTCAAGAGCCCACCTACTTGCCATCAGGGTTCTTTTAATAATTTTAATAATTAAACTATAATTTCTTTTACCTCTAGGTTTGAACTCAAACCTTGACCAAAACCTACCATCACATAATTAGCACTTAACTGGAAATGCTAAGCACACAAAAAAAATCGAGATTTCGGGATTTTTGGGGCGTTACAAGTTCTCTTTCTATTTTTATTTTTGTTTCTAATACTCTGAGTTTTAATATGTCCAGTTACGCTTTACACCCTTTTTTGCTTAGATTTCAGGCCGATATCACAAATATATTATTAATCATAGAGTAGATTCTGATGGCTTTTCATTGATCGCTTCATAATTCAGATATCTCAAGATAATCCATTTTCCATTTGCAAATAACCACTACATCAAGCTTAGCCAATCAATCTTTGCACATTCAGTTGACACATAATACACAATTTACTATCTATAACCCACAACCCAATGGATTCGTTACTATAACATCATATTCAAACTACTTTACTAATATACTCTTTCCCATTACTATAAAATGCCATTATATGAACATGCTAAACTAGGATCAATCAAACCATGTACAATTATACCAAAAGGAGAAAAAAATGTACTAACAGTTATGCCAAGATCTGTAGGTTCTTCTTTGACTTGTATCGCATAAGTTCTTGTAAGTATAAAGGTTTAAGATCTTATGATCATATCTTTGTTTCTGTTTCGATTGATTCCAGCATTAATACTATTTCTCGATCATTTACTTCTTGGCAAGGTCACTATAGGTTTCACATTCTGCTCCTCACTTTGATCTTCCTGGTTCAAACTGTCCCATTCCCAATGTTCTTAAGTACTACACAAGATACTGTAAAACCCCTAACCCGTATCCATCGCCGAAAGAGGGTTATGGAGCATTACCATAAAAATGTAACTTATAATCATTAATTTCTATAAATTCATAAATCATATCATAGTCCATTCAAACACGTGCCCCTTATTTGAGCCCTCAAGGCCCTAGAAACACATTAAAAATGATTCAAAACTAAATCGGAAACATTTAGAACTTTATGGAAAAAATAGAAAATTTTACATTGCAGGGGTCACAAGGTTGATACATACGCCTGTGTCTCAGGTCGTGTAACATTTGAAATAGGGACACAAGCTATGTCTCAACGCGTGTATGTGCCCGTGTAACTCACTAACTTGGGTCACACGGTCGAGCCACACGCCCATGTGCTAGGCCGTGTAACCTTCGAAAACCAACCTTTAAAACCTACAGGTGACACACGGCCGTGTCACATTGCCGTGTGCCAGACACAGCTGAGACACAAACTCGTGTCTTAGGCCGGTTGGACAAGAAAATGGCCAAAATCAAGCCATTTCTCTCACCCTTTAAAACATGAACCTACAAGCCACTTGCACATATACATAAGGCCTTAAAACATACCCAAATCATGCATAAAATGACCAAATCTTTATACCAAATGTCCACACAACCAAATGCCAAAAGGCACCTCAATCACAATGCACCAAACCTATCAAAACATGTGCATATTTATTCATTCATCAACCAATCACACCTAACCTATTTCCATACCAAACTTATCATATCTAACTACATTTATATCATTACCAATAGTTCAAAACTACCTCAAAGCATAATCCATCTTGGCCACAGTATAAACATACCAAATATGGTCATTCCAAACATGCATCAATTTAACCATATTAACAACCACTAACAAAGCATCAAAATACCATAAGTACAACAAATCCAAAGCAACATTCCATGCCATAAGCAACAACTAAACATTAGACATAAGTCCACCTATACATGCCATTATAACCATGACCAAAACATCAAAATCTACTGATATAATGGCTGGATAGTGTGAGAGTTCTCTGACTAGATTTCAACCCAATCGAGCTTCCAATAATCTGAAAAGTAAAGAAAAGATAGCCACATAAGCAGTGAATGCTTAGTAAGCTCGTATAAACTTTAATCATAATATTCCATTTTAAATATGAATTTTATAAGTCATAAATAAACCTATACCAATGATGTAACACCCCTAACCCGTATCCATTTCCAGAACAGTATTACGGAGTGTTTCCAGAGTTTCCAGAACATTTACCGATATTTCATGTCAAATTTTATTCAATTACTCACTTTACTCATAACATCCACTAAAATGGATCCTCGAGGCCCAAAATGAGTATTAGAATCGAATCGTGATTAAATCAGGAACTCAGGGAATTTATCACAAAATTTTAAAAATTTTCCAGCATGCAGGGCTCACACGCCCGTGTGGTCCAAGGGGCACACCCGTGCTGCAGGCCGTGTTCGACCCCGTGTAACTGTCTGACTTGTGCACACGGCCAGCCACACGCCTGTGTGCTAGGCCATGCGGTTAATTAATTTTCTTCGAAATTAGGTGCAGGTTTCACTATCCAAGACACACACCCGGGTTCTAGACAGTGTAGCACACACAGCTAAGACACCACTCGTATCTCTGCCTGTGTGCTCAATTCTGAGAATTTTGTTTCTCAAATTTAAGGTGCAGGGGACACACGGCTTATCCATACGCCCATGTACCAGGCTGTGTGTCACACACGGTCAAGAGACACGCCCGTGTGTCTACCCATGTGGAGAAAATAAAGCTATTTATAGCTTCATTTCTCACCCAAAATCATACCAATGACCTGCACTAAAACTTACATCCAAATACCAACCAATTCAAGCATTGGACTCAAGCAAATTTTAATATCTAAATATGATATAACACTACATACACATATGTTTATAATCTTACCTTGGTTTAACCAAGGCATTAACATAATTTGATCACATATTCTTAACATAACACATGTGTGTTTATCATAATAACTGACTTTATAATACCAAAATAAACCATTACTAGTCATTCCAATGGCTAGGTTACAAACATCATTTTCAAGCCAACAATGGCCAAGTTAATCTATACATGCCATTATATCAAAATGATTTTTACTATATATATACCCAAAATAAGCTAGTGGATAGTGTGATGATGCTCCAACCGATCTCCAACCTTCGCGAGCTTCCGAGCACGATAAAATAGGGAAAATAAAACCTAGTAAGCATTACATGCTTAGTAAGTTCGCATAACAAGAATTAAAATTTACCAATTTATATGTTTTTTCATCAATTTGGCAAATTCACCTAAACACATGCACTCAATCAAACAAGTTACGTACATAAATGTTCACATATGCATCAAGTAAGCATAGATGAGCTCATCATACTATATTCTTTCAAGCCATCATTCATTTCGACTCATAATTCTCCTATCATGTCAAGTATCTTATTCGTTGAATCATTGAACTTCTGATGGATATTCAAACAGTACACACAAGGTGTACAATTTAATAATCCATTAATTCATATTCAGGAGTACCCATTAGGGCACTTAATCAGAAAGCACACTCTTAAGCCTCATAACATATAACAGGATTATTAGTCCAGGCTAAATCCTAATTGTAACATATGCTTGAGAGGGAATTTATCAAGATTACCAGTCTAGGTTAAATCCCGTCAGCAACAATGCAGGACCTCATTCAGTAAGGAAATTTTGTTTATCCATCGAAATCCAATATTCAAATGGAATTTAACCTTTTTCAAATAATCTCAAGCATGCAATCATTTCTTATGTTATAACATTCAAATTAACTCACACAAATACAAAGCACATTCCATACAACACAACATTCAATTTATCATATTTACAAGCTCAATTAAGTTACACGAACTTACCTCGACACTTGTTCGCGTATATAAATCTACTAATCCGAAACATTCTCTTTTCCTCGATCTAGCTTCGAATTTGTGTTATCCAGATCTATATAAATGAATTTATTCATCAATTTATCACATTTCACATTCAAGTGGACTTAATTTACATCCTAGGTAAAATTACCATTTTGCCCTTAACCTTTCCATAAATTCCAATTTCGTCCCTAGGCTCGGAAAATGAAATTTATGCAATTTACTCCCCATTCCAAGCCTAACCAAAATTTCACTATAAAATTTACAGCACATATATTCTATAAAATTCAGAATTTTTTTCAATTTTCACAACTTTACATTTTAGTCCCTAAACATGTTTTCACCAAAAATCACTTTGTAAAAATTGTTTATCTATCAACAACCTGTCATTTTGTACCATAAATTTCAAATTTTAAGCATATTCATCCATGACATAATTTCCATACTTTGATAACTTTTCAAATTGATCCCTCAAATAGATAGATTAAGATATCCCGATTTCAAAAATATCAAAATTACTAGAGTTTCCATGTATTTTGGGGATGAAGATAACCTGAAATAAGATGATATTTCTTTTATCATCTTTTAATTAATTAAATTAATTCAGTTTCCAACTTAGTCCTTGCCCTTTTTCTAAATTTCCATGGATGAGTCACAAAAAAAATATCTACATACATTTCTTTAATGGTCTAATTACCATAAAAGGACCTCAATTTTTGAATTCCATAGCTATTTAATCCTTCCAGCAACTAGAATTTAACTTTTGCATTTTATGCGATTTGGTCCTTCCCGTAATTAAACACATAATCGATAAAATTTTCTTATCAGGATTTTCACATGACATTTCTAACATAGTACAGACCATGTAATAAAATTAAAATAAATTTTATTTTCAGTTCGAATTTTTTGTCCCGAAATAATTGTTCCGATTTCACTGAAATTAGGCTGTTACAAATGCCTCAAGATTTATCAAACTATATAACTATCAATTCATAAATGATTAGGTTCATTAACATCCTGAATACTTTCCATTTATAACATAATAAGGTTTTATAAGCTAAATTACATAATCATCAACCTTTTCTTAAAACGGTGAACCATTTCATTTACTTATTTATCATTCCATTTACTTAGCATAAGCTTAATTACATTATCAATTCATGAATTAGTGTATTTATTCATGACATAAGTAAACTCACATATATCATTAGTAAATTCCATCATTACAAGTAAGTCCCTTAACTCAACAATCCTTTTTATTTCATCATATTTCATCTCATCTATGAACTTATCATTTCATTATCTATTCTCACCCGTTTTATTTGCATAACACACAATACATAAGCATAAACATCAACCATAACCAGAAGCTAGTGCATTTAAACATAACTCTTTTGGAATCAACTACATGATAAACCATTTCATAAGAAATTACATGTTTTGATTTATACTACCTTTTCATGAACATAAGCATATTACCATTTGAACACTTACCATTTCAATATATTTCATTATGATTAAGCATTATATAATCCAAACATAAGTTTGGCACAAGCATAAGCATCATCCACAAGACATGTTAGAGCATCAACTCATAAATCACTTAAAATAACATAAGATAAGTCATATACATGAACAACATCAGTTGAAATCATCAATTTCATGAACATAAACATATATTTCAATATGATTAAGCATTATATAATCCAAACATAAGTTTGGCACAAGCATAAGCATCATCCACAACACATGTTAGAACATCAACTCATAAGTCACTTGAAATAACATAAGATAAGTCATATACATAAACAAATCAGTTGAAATCATCAATTTCATGAACATAAACATACTTTCATTAAACATTACCTTTTCATTCCTTTTCATAAATTCATGACATAGCCATTTGAATACTTACCATTCCTTCCCTTTTCATGCTCGTTGAACCGTTTAGAATATCATCAAATATGCAGGGTAGCTCACATGAAGTGTGCTAAACATATAATCATAATCTTTCCTTTCCTTTACATAATTGCTCACACAAGTTGTAGGTCTGAATGTACGATACACGATGCTGCTTACACGAGCTGTGGAGTATCCGCAACAAATGTTGAACCTCATCCATCGGTAGGACATTCAGGATCAACACCCGAAACATGGTAACCCTAATGACATGTCATTTGTATCCTACGAATTCCTAAGGTTCAAACGGGGCTCAATAATCGTCGTACGCTCCATCGTTTCATGACATGATAAATTGCATAGCAACATATATATATTGAATCATTTACATTATAAAAACACATTAACAATCAATTTAATCAACATTTAAGTGATTATAGTTCATACGAGCTTACCTGGCTAAATTTGTAGATATGTCAAAGTATAGGGGCTATTTGGTAATTTTTTCTTCTCCTTAATTTTCCACTCGTTCATGATCTAAATTTATAATTTCATTCAATCTATTAATTTATATGGTAAAACAATTCATTTTATGCAATTTAGTCATTTTTGCATTTTTACACAATTGCCCCCAAAAATTTTACTTTTATTCAATTTAGTCCTTGACCCTAAAACATGCAATTTAACCATTTTTATTGCAAATTCATATTAGTTGAATATTGATAGATTCCATTATAGCCTAAATTTGCAACAATTTCACATCAATCCTTTTATTTTTACTATTTTAACAATTTATTCCTTAATCGTTAAAATCATCAACATTACTTAACAAAATACTTATAAATCATAACTAATATCCCAATTTCATCATTTAATATCTAAAATCACAATGATTCATCAATGGCATTATTCAAAATCTTTAACAATTTTAAAAACGAAGGTACATGCTAGCTGGACCTAGTTGCAATCATCTCAAAAATATAAAAATTATTAGAAACATGGCCAAAATGACATACCATGCACCTTCAAAAAGAAGACCGAATGCTCAACCTCTTCAATGGCTTCTATCTTTATCAATTTCGATAAAACATAAAAAAGAAAAATATGATTGTGATTTGTTTTATTTTATTACATTTTAATTAGTTTTATTTTAATTAATAAAGCATATATATTCATAATAAAAAAGCCAACCACCCACTCATTTATACTATGGTATATTTACCATATTAGTCCATGAATTTAATTTTTCATAGCTATTAAACATCTTTAGTTAATAAAATTCATTTTTTACATTTTTACGATTTAGTCCTTATTAATTAATTAACTTTCGAAATATTAAAATCTCTTAACAAAATTATAATACAACCTTAATAACACCTCGATTTATAGAAATCATGCCCCGATACCTCATTTTTTAAAACCACTTAACTTTAGGGTCTTACCACTTGAACCTAATTAATCATTCATATAACATTAACTACCATATCAAAAACCTTTATAAAACCATATTTGACTCGTAAATATTAAATAATAATATTTATGAACTTACTTGTTGGATTTGTGGCCCCGAAACTACTATTTTTGACACCATTGAAAAATGAGCTATTACAACTCTCCCCCATTACAAAAATTTCATCCTCGAAATTCCTCACATGATAATAGCCATTTAGTCAAGAACCTTTTCAATGATAGTCCATAAACAAAATAATCATAACTAGTCTCCAATTAGAAATCATATCTGAACTCATATCATAACTTGATACTATACCTTAACTTAACTGAACAACTATGATGCTCTCCTGTCATAACCGAAACCACTTTTTTTTACACCATTGAAAAACGGGTTGTTACAGATACAAACTCCACTCTTTAATCAACAGTCACTTCTATGAGTTTTCCACAATGACAACAAACTTATCTATTTCCATGTCGAACACTACCAACATTGGTTGCTAGTGCAGTTGGTGATCTCAGATGACTAAATTTCATCTTATTTCTCCTGAGTACTCTATTATGGTCGTGGAACGACTATGATTATCCTTTAACTTACTCGATGAAGGAGTCAGAAATGATCTGATTAATTTTGCTTTACTAGAATCTTAATATTTCAACTAGGTTTGTTCCTTTTACTACATGTGTCTTTCATTTCCTATCCTGCTCAAATAAAATTATAACCTCTATAAATTTCAAAATTCTCAATCATCTGTATGTCTTCGTTCAGACCCTATTCGAAACGAGTACATGTTCCAACTTCTATCGTTACGATATCTCTTGTATATTTACTGAGTCTGGTAAATTCTCGATCATACTCCACTACAAACATATTTCCTCATTTCATCTCCAAAAATTATTTCTTCTTGGTACAGCCTATTGACGGATTTTGTTTCAAACTCTAATTGGAAGAAATTACAATTTACTAGATCTTTAGGAACAATTGTTGTCAAATCTATTCATCTCCGATAAAATTCATCTCTCAAAAGTTACATCATGCATCTCAAATTTTCTTCAAAAAAATACTATTTCATCAAAACATCGCTGAGTATTCTTACAGTAACAATTCAACTCTAGCCGGATCATCATTAGTTTGCCCTAAAATTTTTCAGTCCAACAATTTTGAATCTTATCAATGGGAATTTTGTTTACATTTATCAAGGTATAACCTTAAAGACGAGAGGGTGTCTGGGGAAACACAATTGAGGGTGGAGGTTGCAAAGTCACAAGAGTAGGTAGCACTAATCTCTAAACATCATCAGTTCATTACTTAAAAGAAAACATTTTTCTCTTTATTTCAGACATTTGCAGAACGAAAATAATATAACTCGCTTTCTAGTTGGAAACGGGTACATTATTATCAACCTTACTAGGTGTGCCACAAATAAACTCGGCCAACCTAATATATCTATTAGAAAATAGTCAGATTGGATCTGCAAGCATAACATCGTCACAAGCTATCATGGCATGTATATCTAGATTCAACACACACTACATTCAGTCATAGAATCAACTAAACATGTCTTTGATACCACTAAATGTAGCACTCCTCACCCGTCTTCGTCGTTGGAATAGGATTACAGAATCCTACAGGAAATAACAGAACAAGAACATGCTATTTCAAATAAAAATTCTTTAAAATAATCATTAAATATCAATCATTCAATTAAAACCTGTTATAAGTGCAAGATCAAATTTAAACCAAGCTTACAAAAGCTATAAAAATAATTCAGAACTAAATAGGGACTAATTTGAAAATTTACATAAAAGTGAAGAAAAAAATACAAAACAATGTTCATATAGCCGTGTGGCCAGGCGATGTGATAGGTTAAAACTGTGTGAAATTAGATCACATGGATTGTGCCTTCAACCCATGTACAAGACTGATGTCATGTAATGTTGAGTCACACGACTGTGTCGCCAGGCCGTGTAGCAACTAAGGCTATATGGATGTAAATGTAAAAATCCAACAAAAGTCACACAATCATGTGGTTGGGTTGTGTAACTAACTGGTGTTGTGTCATCAATCATGCATTCTAAATACAGTGGCACACGACCATGTCACCAAATCGTGTATGACACAAGGTCTTGTGGTAAACCATGTAACCTCAATTCATAGCATTTCACCCTGATTCAATTCAATAGGCAATTCCAAAGACTTAAAATGGTACCATAAAAACATGCTCAATTCACATCTAAAACCAAACATAAACATGAAATATTTCAACCTAAAAGTGCCTAACCAATATGCCATTTTGGCACCATCGCAAATAAGTTCTAGATCTTAGCCAAACATCCAACAATTATAACACCAACATGGTTCAATTGTAAAACTCAACCAATCCAACACTTTAAAATATACTTAATGCACATTCACTACCTATTCAAGACATGAAAAATTTCATACCATAACATGTCAAATCTTTTCTATTTGAAATGGCCATTTATACTTCATCAGACTTAACTTTTGTGTCAACTAAATATTTCATCTATGTATTTCAAGCATAACTTACGAAAGTACCAAATTGCACCTATTAAACATCTTACTTATATACATTAACTAGTAATTGAAGCAAGCAATTTATTAGTATACATCATCCTATTCTCATACCATAATCATATTTATCACATTTACCCAATCATTCCACATTCAAAATTTTGCAAATCATGACTTCATTTGCAGTTTTTCACCATGCACAGGCACACTTAGATACATAACATGTACATTTCCAAAATCAAACATCATTTAAATAACAGATCGCATACATCAAAACATTCACTTATACAATACGACCCCTATATACATGTCACTTATGTAACAGCTTGTTTTTTAGTGGTGTTAGAAATAGTGGTTTTGAGGCCACCAAATCTGACAAGTGAGTTTAAAAATATTATTATTTAATATTTATGAGTCAAATATGGTCTTTAAAAGGTTTTTGATATGATAATTTATGTTATATAAACGATTTATTAAGTTCAAGTGGTAAGACTCTAAGGTCAAGTGGTTTTAGAGAATGAGGTATCGAGACATTGTTTCAATAAACCGAATGTCATTAAAGTTGTATTAAAGATTCGTTGAAAAATTTTAACATTTTGATAGTTAATTAATTAAAAAGGAGTGAATCGTAAAAAATGTAAATTTTGATCACTATTTGATTTGAGTGATTAAATGGCTTATGGAATAAAGGAAAAGAGACTTAAATGGTAATTAAACGATTTAAGGAGTTAGTGGACTAATATGGGCATGAATGTGGTGCTTTATTTAATTATTAACCAAGGTTAAAATGGTAATTTGATAAATTAATTAAATTAAACAAAATATAAGTAAAAGATAATGGTTGTCATCTTTCTTTCTCTATTATTTTCAATCGAAAGCCATGGCTATGGAGAAGCTAGGTTTGGCCATGTTTCATTTTATGCATGTAAGCTCGGTTTTTAATTATTTTTATGTTTTTGATATTGTTGCAACTAGGTCCAGCTAGCTCGTACCTTTGACTTTGAAACCGTTAAAGATATTGAATGTTTCCATTGATTAACCTTGTGGTTTTAGATGTTAAATGATGAATTTAAAGTGTTAGTTGGTATTTAAAAGTATTTTGTTAAGTGATTTTTGATGAATTTACCGATTAGGGACTAAATTGTTGAAATAGTAAAAAAATAAAAGGATTGATGTGAAATTATTACAATTGTGAGATGTTTTGTGTGCCATGAATATTCGATTGATATGAATGGTATTAAAAATGGGTAATTTGAAGGTCTTATTCTTAGGGACTAAATTGAATAAAAAGTAAAATGTTAGGGGTAATTTTGTAAAAATGTCAAAATGACTAAATTGCATAAAATAATTTTTTTTACTATCTAAATTAATAAAGTGAATGAAATTATTAAGTTAGATCAAGATCGGGTGAAAAATCGAGAAGAATGGAAAAATTACCAAAATGCCCTTATACTTTGACATTTCTACAATTTAGTCAGGTAAGTTCGTATGAACTATTATCATCTAATGGTTGATTAAATTGAACATTTAATGTATGATTTTATTGAATATGAATCAATATATATGTTATTATGCAAATGCTTACGTCATGGAACGACGTAAATCCAACAATGTACGACGATTATCGAGCCTTGTTTGAACCTTAAGAATTCATAGGATACAAATGATTTGTCATTAGGGTTTACATGTTTTGGGTGCTGGTCTTGAATGTCCTACCGGTGGCTGAGTTCCGGCATATATTGTAGATACTCGACAGCTTGTGCAGCAGCACCATGTAGTTACGTTCCAACCCACAGCTAGTGTGAGCAGACCCATTTCACAGCTCGTGTGAGCATAGTCATTTCATAGCTTGTGTGAGCATAACTATACAGGAAAGGATAGAATACAGTTATATGTTTATCACACTTTGTGTGAGCTATCTCACATATCCAACGGTATTTTATTCGGTTCAACGGGCATGAATTTACAAGGATATGGTAAGTGTTATATATGAGCCAAACCATGTATGTATGAAAGACTTTGAAGTGGTGAGGTACATGGAAAATATATTATGTTGAGATGAATGATAAATCCAATTGAATCATGCTCAAGTATAATAGTTATCCATGCCAAATTCAAATGAATCATGTTTAAATGAACTAACTTGTGTTGTTGATGTGCTTAGGCTTATGCCAAACTTATGGATATGATTGATGTGTATGATTATGCTTGTACTATGCATATGAAATGGGTAAGAAAAGAGAATGAAACGGGAAGTATGTAATTAGGATGTATTATGATGTTATAAAAGGTTTAATATGATAAATGATGTATTCATATGTGAGCAATTTTCTTATGCTATAGATGAATCTACCTAAATCGTGGATAAATACACTGAGTTGGGAATTAATAATATTATTTAGGCTTATGATAAGCATTGGGGACGGAATGGAAAGTAAGTAAATAAAAAAATATATAATCTTATAAAAAGGTTGATGATTATATATTATGTCTCATGAAATCCTATCATGTTATGAATGGTCAATGTATATACGACATTAATGAACTTACTCATTTGTGAGTTGATGATTATGATTTGATAAATCTTAAGGCATTGGTATAGGTTTATATTTAACCTATAAATTTCTTTATTGAATTGTAATATTATGTTTATGGTTTATACGAGCTTACTAAGCATTTATTGCTTATGTGGTTATCTTTCTCTTACTTTACAGATTATCAGAAGCTCGATTAGGTTGGAAGCTAGTCAAAGAACTATTACACTAGCCATCAATTATATTGGTGGATTTTGATGTCTTGATCAAAGTTATAATGACATGTATAGGTGGACTATGTCTAATGTTTAGTTAATGAAATTGGCATGTAATGTTGTGTTGAATTGGTGAAACTTATGATATTTGATGCCTTGATGGTTGGTGTGCTTTTGGCACTTTGATGTTAAATTTGGTATTTATAAAATCAAATTGATGCTTCATTTTATGGCCAAAATCGTAAGAGTTGGCATGTTTGCAAAGTGATCATTTGGGGCATGTTTTGATATGAAATTTAGTCAAATATTTTTGGCTAAATTATGACCATTTGAACATAATTTAGTATGTATATATGTTGGTTGGTGATATCATTCGGAAACGGCTAGAATAGTGACATTTAAATGGTTTTGATGTATGTGAGAAGTGGTCCCAATTGTAAGGTAATTTTGATATGTTTTGATATGGAAATAAGTCAATTAATAAAATTTAAATATGCATATGTATAGGTATTTTGGTGTTATTATGGTTGATGTTGAAATGGTCAAGTAGATGTATGTTTTTAATGATTAATTTGGTATATTTTGCTGAAGTTTGACATCTGGTCGATGTGCTATATCTTGGCATGATAATTTGTGGTTGTGTAGAGTTGATTTATGCCAAAACATGTATCTGTTTAGGTAGATTTTAAGATTTACATTTGAGATGCCTTTTGGCATATTGGTTGAATGAAAATTGGTCATTTTATGCAAGTTTGAACATGTTTTAATACCTTGGTAATATGTACAAATGGCTTGTAAGGGTGTAGTTGAATTGGGTAAAAGAAATGGTTTGAATTTGGCCTATTTCTTGTCCATACGGCCTAAGAAATGAGCGTGTGTCCCCTGTAGGTTTTTAAAGTTTGCATCTCGAGAGTTACATGGCCTAGCACACAAGCATGTGGCTTGGCCGTGCAACCCAAGTCAGGGAGTTGCACGAGCACAAACATGGGATGGGACACGGCCATGTGTCCCTACTACAAATGCCCATATGGCCTGAGACACGGGTGTGTGTCTCAGTCATGTGAGTCACACGGCCTGTCACAAGTGTAACATCCTGAATGAAGGCCTAATCAGAATAGTGGTTTTGAGACCACAAGTCTGACGTTAAAATAATTGTTTCATGATTATTATGAGGTCTACGATATGAAAATGAGCATGTGTTAAAGTTTCATGAAGAAATTCTATGTGTAAGGTGTCCTATTGGAAATTAGGGATCAAATTGAATAAATTGAAAAACTTGGATTCTAGAAGCAATTTGTATGAAATTGCTTTGGCATGTTAATTAGGGGTCTTTAAAGAGTGATTTTCCCAATTTCTAAGTTTTTGGACAAAAATGGGCATGCATGGAAAATTTTGGAAGTTTAATAATAAAGGGCGTTTTGGTCATTTGGTTAATTAAAGAATAAAAAGGGAAAAATCAAGCTAAAATCAGCTCATTTTCTTCTCCATGCTGCCAAAATTCCAAGGGTCTCCATAGCTAGGGTTTTCAACATTTTCAAGCTCAATAGTAAGTTCTCCCTAGCCCCGTTTTTAACGTTCTTCGTATTTTTGAGATCCTCGTAACATGCTCTCTCTATTTCTACCCATATTTCAAGCTAGGGTTCATGTTCAAAAATTTACCTATGCATGAGATGTTTGTGTTTTGATGATTTATGTAGGGACATGAGAGTTTAAAGGATGGTAAACAACTTTTACCGAGTGGTTTTTCATGGAATTGGCTTAAAGGACTAAATTGTAAAAGTTGTGGAAATGGGTAGGAAAATATAGAATGAAGGGAAAACATGGGCTGCTACGAGTGTGTATAATATTCGGCTAGGCTTAGGTAGCTAAGGAATTACATGCATTACATTATACGAGCCCTAGGACTAAATTGTAAATATTGTGAAAGGTTAGGGGCAAAATGGTCATTTTTCCTGGGGTGAGTTTTAGGCATAAAATGAATAATGTGATGTATAAATAATCTAATTTTATTGATATAGACCCCGAGGAACAAATTTCGGAGGTTGATTGTGGAAAACGAAAGGTTTGAGAATAACCAAGACAGGAAACCGAGGCAATTACCAGGTAAGTTCGTATAACCCGAAGTAAACTCTTAATATACTTAAACATGCATGTTCTTGAATGTATGAAAATTTAAATATCCATTGCATGATAATTCATGAAATGGGCTTGTGTAAACGAAAGATGTTAAATGTCCCAGTTGAAATAGAAAGGGAAAATCCGATTGATAAATTATGGCTTGCATGATAAGATATCCTGCATGTGTTGCAGAAATGGATTTAGCCCAGACGGATAATCTGATGATCTCAAAATAGAAAGGATCTAGCCCGGACGGGTGTTTCTTGAGTGATCGAGCCTCCTAAAGAATATGGTGCAATAAGGATTTAGCCCTGACGGGTAATCCGATTGAGGACTGAATTTAGCCTGGACTGGCAATTCAGATCTGAGCTTATGAGAGCAATTTTTGTTAAAAAGGGATTTAGCCTAGACTGGTAATCCCGACATTGCTCTATGAGTTATTACTACAGGGGATTTAGCCTAGACTGCTAATCCCGCCATAAGATGTAAGGTTCGCGGGAGTGCATACTTGAGATGATCACTTGTATGATTTGAAAGTAAATGGCTATCCATCGAGATTTCCTAGAATTTCAATGGGAATTAACATGCTAAAATAAAGAATGGAAATATTAAATTGATGAGCTCATCTAAGACTAATGGCATGATGTATTGTTATGAAACTAACTTGGTGATTGAATGTATGTGATAGGGAAACTATTTCATACTTGTTGGAATTATTGCTTAATATGGTTGTATGCTAATTGACCGATAAGTTTGCTTTCCAGTTATCCAAAATTACTAAGCATATAAATTCTTACCCCCTTCTCTTTTCCCTATCTTACAGAGCTCGAGGACTCGTGAAGATTGGAAGATGGTTGGAGAATCAACACACTATCGACTTGTCCCGCTTTGGTATATGGATACTTTTATTTTGTTTAAAGGCATGTATAAGATTTTTGGTTATTTTGTTACATGTGTCGTTTGGCTAGCCATTGTAAGGGCTTAAATGGTATACTTATTCTTTTGTACATGGCCATGAGATATGGTTCATATTGATGTAGGTTGTAAACCTACTAATGATGCATATCTATGTTTAAATGTTTCATGAGATATGCTGATGATGCTTATCATAAATGGATGATTGAAATGAAACCTAATAATTTGAGAGTGGACATAGCGTACAATGGTATATGGTTATAATATGGCCTAAGTGTAAAAAGGTAAAATGTACTATGTTAATCCGTAATACGAAAATGATAATCTAGCATGTACTAAACCAACGAGATGAGGTTAGCATGCAATGAGTTATGTCAAGGTTGTTTAAGAGTATAATTAGGTTATGTTATATACCATTGAAATCCCTAAGTGTGTATGGATGATAGAGGGTGACTAAAGGCTTGGAAAATAGCTCTAAAAAGGTCCACACGGGTAGACACATGGGCATGTGTCTAGGTCGTGTGTGACACACAGTTAGCCCCCGTGTGCGTGTTACCCCCTGCACTTAAAATTTTAGGTCATTTTACATGGTAGTAAACACACGGGTAGAGACATGGCCGTGTGTCTCAACCGTGTAGAGGACATGGCCTAGCATGCGGGCATGTGCCTTGGCCGTGTGCCTCAAAATGAATGATGACATCATAAATAGAATGTTCGGGTTTTTGGACACGGGCGATGACACGGGCATGTCTAGGCCGTGTAAGGGACACAGGCCAGAGACACGAGCATGTGCTTGGCCATGTGAAAACCCCTATAGGTTCGAAATGGAAAATAAATCCAAATAATTCAACACGGGTGGGACATAAGGGCGTGTCCCTAAGCACATGGGTGTGTGCTTTCCCTCCACACGGGCGTGTGAGGCATAACCCTAGTAATTTTACTACAATTTTCTATAGTCCTTGGTTTAGTCCAGGATCGCTTTTAATGTATGTTTTGGACCTTGTACGTACATAATCGGGACACTATGATGTCATTTAGTCAGTTTTAAATTAGAATGAAATTTTATAATCTGTATTTTTCGAAAGTGTTAGAGTATATGTCTGGTAACACCTTGTACTTGTCCCGGTCTCGGGTACAGGTAAGGGGTGTTACAACACGGCCGTGTGACCCTTGCAATGTGAAATTTTACATATTTTTCTATGAAGTTTTAAATGTTTCTAATTTTTTCCTGAATCATTTCTAATGTATTTTAAGGCCTCGAAGGCTCGAATCAAGGACGATACACATGTGTTTGAATGACTAAGATATGATTTATGAAATGATTGGAAATGTATGTTTTTATGTTACGGTTTTTTGGTAATGCTCTGTAACCCTATTCTGGCAATGAATACAGGTTAGGGGTGTTACAACTTAACTAGGTCAGGAACAATAAAAAATATACCGTATCAAGGTTGGATAGTGTGAGCCCCGAGTTGGTCCTATCAATGCGTTCCATAATAAGACCTAAACAGAGACAAGAAAACAAAACAAGATAAGCATTACAAGTGCTTAGTAATTTCGTATGAAATTTACTTAGCTTACCTTGACATTAAATTAACTTAAGCATTTAAAACACATTGGTATTGAACTTGCCATCCCTTGACATCTTCCCGCTCTCATATACATTTCAACAAAACAACTAATAAGTTAGTTTGTTTACACATCAAGCCCTTTTATAATAAGAATCACATGTACTTAATCAATATCTCGATTCATAAGCATATAATTAAATTCATGTTCAAATTACATTCAAATCATACTCGATTTACAACATAACCATTTAACTCATGTTTGATCTCTTGACCATTTATAACTCAAGTCATTTTGTTCCATTATCATTCACATTTTATACAATATAATTCACCTCAGTTCATATTTAAACAAATGAACTAGCTACTACTGTAACAGCCTGATTTTCGGCCTAGTCGAAATAGTGGTTTCGGAACGGGCTGGAGAAATTATTTTTAATGTTATTTTATGTGTTGTAGCATGATTATATGAGTGCATGAAAATTTTTGTAACACCCCAAACCTGGCCCAGACGTTATGGCCGAATCTGACGTGCCACATTGAAGTTAAAAATCCAAGTTTTGTTTTAGTGCTTTAAAAATCGACTTTTGTTAAGCTAACAAAGTGAATGGGAGCTGGGCACCAGGTAGGAATCTGTAACAGAGGAGGTGAGCCATGAAGGCTGCTTAAGTACCAAGCTCTTCGAATGGATCCAATCCTAGACATGCCCACAACCATTGCCACACTTGGTTAAATCGAGTTGTAATTTATTTAAGTTGAAATATTTGATAAATCGGATAATTGTGGCGTGGTGTTATTTTGAAAAAAATTATCATTTTGAAAACACGTCCTAATTCTAGCCCATTTATTAACAAACAAATTAAAGTTATTAAAAATAAAATAATCCTAGAAAAGAAAGAAAATCAAGTCAAAATGGCCTTATTACAACCCAAAAATAAATAATAAATAAAGCAAACTTTATGAAAACCAAACACTTATTCAAAAGCCCAAAGGCGATCACCGTGGCCACTCTGAATCCCCTCCGGCTCCAAGTCCCCAAATCGAGGCTCACCTGCAAGGTTAAGGAAAGGGGGTGAGTTTGGAAACTCAATGTGTAACAAGCCCTTTTTAGAGCCCAAAGCAATATCAGCCTGCTGGGCCTAAGCCCAACTTTAATCTCAGCGTATACTGGGCCGAAGCCTTTACTGTCAACGGTATGGCCCATAGGCCCATTTCAATATCACATGTAATATCAATGAATGTATGAAAGCCCATTTGGGGAGACTACTCAACCCACCATCCGCTACTCTTCACCCGTACCAACCAACACACCATGTGGGGAATAACTCAACCCACCCAACCAACACACTACTGGCAGCATAGCTGCTTTATCATATATCTGGAGGCCTAGCCTCTTTAATAACTGGGGAAAAGCCCTTTTTGGTAAACTGGGGCAAAGCCCTTTTCAATAAACTGGGGTATAAGCCCTTTTCGGTAAACTGGGGCATAAGCCCTTTTGCACTTCCTCCATCCATATAAAAACCCAACCCAATGCATTTATGAATTCATCATGTGCATTTCATACATATCATGTGCATATCATATCAATCATGTATATCACATCCCAGGTATCAAATTTATAATTAAACCCTAGGGGTATAATGGTCATTTTTACCTAGGGGCAAAACAGTCATTTTCATATTATAAAGGTAGTTTCATAATTTTACCAAATATTAGGGTTTTCCATATTCATTATTAGTTACTAACCATTCATATGTTTTAAACAGCGATTCTGGCCCATTTTTCGCAATACCGAGTTATTGGGCCAAAAACCCCTAATGGGCCTTACATAGCCGATTATGTCATATAGGCCCATTTAGTCTATATTCCATAATGTTGTTACCAGTCTTAATGTACAATTTAACAGGTTTTCATTTTCTACCAATTTTACCCAAATGGGCCCGAAAGCCCATTGGGCCCAACTTCAGCCCCTCGAGGCCCAACTTACCGTAATACCAAAAATCGTGCTCTTACCTGTTCCAACGATCCCGATCATCAACTTAGTGAATCTAACTAACCAATGAGCGTTCGCTTGCTCACAAGTCCTCGAAATGCCAGAATTTCGGCATTTCGGCTTTTCAGCAATTATTGTTTTAAGCTATGAAAAAGGGTTCGTTACACACCTATTTTGCGATATTCCTCGATAAGATCTCCTACAAGATTTCTCCTATAATCAACCATTAATAGATTAGCTCACAATAATTGAACCAAATCGAGAACCATCTAATATCAACACTTACACATTCGGCCACCCTCCATAATGGCCTTAAGAACCTTACCTTTGCCGAAATTGATGACTAGCTCTAGCCACTCCAATGATCCAAACTAATTCAAGTCGACCCTACACCTTGCTGCTCCTCCAGTAAACAAACCATAAAAAGATTAAAAGAAAAACCCAATAGAGCCTATACCCACATTCAGCCATCTCCTAAACTATAGGGGTTTCGGCTTTTGTCAACAGTTACTATAGGAATCGTTTAGAGTTCGAGCAGTTACCACAGTCTCTCTTCTTTAATCCATTTATGCTTAAAAGATAAAGGGATTGGCCACCAAAAAGTGAAAAGAAAAAGAGGTTTGCTGGTCAACAAGAAATCGGCACCACCTAGCTTCACAGATTTCGACTTTTGCGGTATTTTGGCAGTAGTGGTGGTAAGAAAAATAATAGGTGAACGAAGGGGAGTAGTGGGCTGGTTTTGGAAAAGAAAAAAAGAAAAGATGAAAGGGAGGAAGGTAGATTCGGCTGGAAAAGAAAAGAGAGAAAAAGACTACACCAAAAGGAGAAAACGGCACACCCTAATTCCTGTTGTCGAAAATCCCTAACTAAAACCCCTCTGCCGAAATTCCCTCTCTAATCCCCTCAATTCGGCTAAGCTCTATCCTTCTCTCAAATCCCTAAAATCTCTCCTCTTAGCCCTCATTATTTATGCATTTGACTGATTCAAACTCTCCCACTGAGTTCCATCCAGCTTTAAACTCTAGCATGCACAAGCATAAAAATAACATTACCTTTGCCATCACAGGGAATCGAACCCAGGTCTTCCCCAACACTTACACGCCACCTTTATAGCTCCCTAGTGGCGTCACTTAGCCACTTTACCAGAGGATCTTTTGTGTTACATTTTACCCAAAAATTTTAATAAGGCCACCTATCCTGTAACGCCCCATACCCGAGATCGTCGCCGGAGTCGAACACGAGGTGTTAACAGGCTTAATTCATTACTTAAACAGCTCAAACAATTTATTTTTAAAATTTCCAGTTAAACTAGCAATCTGCGTCACAGTTGCTTAAAAATTATTATCTCGAGTTACGAAACTTGAAATCAAATTCTGTCAATTTTCCTTGAAAATATACTCATTTATATATATACTAATATTTTTATAGAATTTTTGGTCGAGCCAATTAGTACAGTTTATTAGTTAAAGTCTTCCCTGTTTTAGAGTTTGACTGCTCTGACCTCTGTGTATTACGAATCAAATATCTCCGTGTAAAAAGTTTCAATGACTCTACCATTTGATTCTAATAAAACTAGACTCAAAAAGGAATCTGTACATATAAATTATGACTTCTAATTATCTTTCAACAATTTATGGTGAATTTCCAAAGTCAGAACAGGGGATCCAGAAATTACTCTAGCCCTGTTTCACAAAAAATTAAACATCTCATAAAATATAACTCATATACCTGTTTTGTTCCATCCATATGAAAATAGACTCATAATTATTCAATTCCATATATTATTCATCATATAATTGTATCTCTACTATTTTTAGTGATTTTTCAAACTCACGTCACTACTGCTGTCTGAATCTATTTTATGGTAAATTTTACCTATTTCATGGTTTCCATGGATTAGCTAGCAATTTGACATACATAACACGAAATATGATCATGATTAGCCATTCCAATGGCTAATCATTACCAAGCATTTCCATACCACTCAATAACCATATGATAAGACCATATATACATAATTATTATAATGTTATACATGCCATACTCAAAATATACAAGCCATTATGCCAAGATGGTATACGGATAGTGTGAGCGAGCCTCCGACCGTTCCCGATTTCTGAGCTGGCTTGTCAAAAGTACAAGGAATGAAAAGGAGGGAGTAAGCATAAATGCTTAGTAAGTTCACATGCAAATAGCAAGTAACACAACTATATAAGCAAACATAAAACATCATTTGCATAATCATCACCGAGACATTCATATCACATTTTCATTTATCATCTTACCATATTGTTGTTATATCGAGTTTTCAACCCGAGGGTAAAGTACATACCTGTTCAAAGTATTCATTTCACAACACTTACCAATACGTCCCTTTCATCTCGAGTATTCCTCCATTTGAGTAGAATTTTACCCGTTGAACACATCGGAATATAATTCAGATACATGGAAAGTTTGCACATAAGTGCCACATATGTAGCCAAGCTACCATGTAACCCGCCCATAAGTGAACTCGGACTCAACTCAACGAGCTCGAGCGTTCACATCCATAAGTGAACTCGGACTCAACTCAACGAGCTCGGATGCCTAGTTACATCTCTCGAACTCGGACTCAACTCAACGAGTTCGGACATTCGCATCCATAAGTGAACTCAGACTCAACTCAACGATTTCGGATGCCCAAATATCCTAGTGACATGTCACTTGTATCCTAATCCACTCCTAAGGTTCAACGGGACCTTTTTCCCAGTCATGTGTCTCAACCATCTTCTACGGAATGCCGTTACCGATACTCGGTAGTATTTCACATTTTCCAAGTATATCACATAAATTGACATATTAACAAACAATTATCACGGTATAATATTTCATAATAATTATCATATCATTTAAATAACATTAAAACATTTAAAATAATAACCATGTTGCCAACATTTACATATGAACTTACCTCGTATGCGAAAATAGCTACTTTTACCATTTCGTCCACAACTTGGTATTTTCCCCATTTTAGCCCGAATTTCAGTTTTCCTTGCTCTATCATTTAAAATATAGTCTAATTAGGACTCACATTATTCAAATTGACCCAAAATCATATTTTGGAAAAATTACAAATTTGCCCCTAAACTTTTGCATATTTACACTTTTTCCCCAAAGCTCGTAAATTAAACTTCAGCCTATTTTCTTATGTTTTATGACATGCTGATCATTTTTCCCTTCTATGGCAACATCAAATTCTCACTCTAACATGTACTTATGACTATTAGGTATTTTTACCGATTAAGCCCTTTTGCTCGTTTTCATTTAAAACCGAGTAGTACAAGTTGTCTAACATAATTTAAAACCTCATATTCTATCATAAAACACCAAAATACACAAATTTCACCTATGGGTATTTTTCCAAATATGAACCCTAGGTTGAATTATTGCTAGCATAAGCTTAATCGAGCTACCGGGACTCCAAAAACGTAAAAATCATTAAAACGAGGCTAGAACGGACTTACAATCGAGATTGGAAGCTTGAAAAATCCTATCCATGGTTTCTCCTTGCTATATTCAGCCATGGGGTTGAAGATGAGCAAAATTGGCTTTTAATTTTGTATTTTAATTCATTTTACCCCTAAATGACCAAAATGCCCTTACTACTAAACTTTCCAAAAATTCCATCCATGTCCAATTTTTTGTCCATAGACTTAGAAATTGGTAAAATTCTATTTAAGACCTCCTAATTAATATTTCAAAACAATTTCATACTAGAAACTTCTAGAATGCAAGTTTTACAAATTATTCGATTTAGTCCCTAATTTCAATTTAAGCACTTTATGCATAAAATTTCTTCACGAAATTTTCACACAATCATGCAATTATATCATAGACCTCAAAATAATCATAAAATAATTATTTCTATCTCGGATTTTGTGGTCACGAAACCACTATTCCGACTAGGCCCAAAATCAAGATATTACATATCCAAGGCCCCTAACTTCTTAAGTCCAAAATTCAAAAATTCCACCGGGTTTTGGCCAGCACATAGGTCTTCCATAAGCCCATTTACCTACTCAAATTATGAATTCCACAACCAAATACCAAATTTTAAAAACTTTACCAAAATATCGAGAATCGTGAAAAAACCCGAAAATCAGGATGTTACAACTCTACCCTCCTTAAAGAAATTTCGGCCTCGAAATTTACCTGATGCAAATAGTTGAGGGTACTGCTGACGCATTGCCTCTTCGGTCTCCCAAGTAGCTTCTTCCTTGCCATGGTTCCTCCAAAGTACCTTCACTAATGAGACTAACTTCCTTCTCAACACCTTGACGCCGCGATCAAGTATTTGCACAGGTTCCTCTTCGAAAGTTAAATCCGACTGTACTTTGATTTCTGCAACTGGCACGATATGAGTTGGGTCCGAACGATATCGCCTTAGCATGGACACATGAAAAATGTCATGAATACGATCTAGCTCTGGAGGTAACTCTAGTTGATAAGCCATCGGCCCTATCCGCTTAATAATTCGGTAAGGCCCAATAAACTGTGGGCTTAACTTACCTTTCTTACCAAATCTCAATATCTTCTTCCAAGGTGAAACTTTCAAAAAGACCATGTCCCCTACCGTATATTCAATATCCTTACATTTTAGATCGGCATAAGACTTTTATCGATCCGCTGCCTCCTTTGACCGATTCCTGATCACCTTAATCTTGTCTTCAGTATCTGTTACCAACTCTGGCCCAAGTACTTGCCTTTCCCCCAATTCTGCCCAACAAGTAGGCGAACGACACCTTCGCCCATATAGTGCCTCGTAAGGAGCCATCTGAATACTTGCTTGGTAACTGTTGTTATACGCGAACTCTGCCAATGGCAAATAGTCCTCCCAGCTGCCCCTAAACTCAATAGCACAACCTCTCAACATGTCTTCTAAAATATGAATGACCCTCTCTTACTGCCCATACGACTGAGGGTGAAAAGCCGTACTGAAATCCAATCACGTTCCCAACGCCTCATGCAACTTCTGCCAAAACTGAGATGTAAACCTTGGGTCTCAGTCAGAAATTATCGATACTGGCACTCCATGCAACCGTACTATCTCTGCCACATACAACTTGGCCACTTCTGAAGTCAGTAATTAGTTCGGACAGGTATGAAATGGGCAGATTTCGTGAGCCTATCCACAATTACCCAAACCAAATCCTTCTTAGAAGGTGTCAATGGTAACCCACTTACAAAATCCATAGTTACCCTTTCCCACTTCCAAAGTGGTATCTTTACCGGCTGTAACAATCCTGAAGGCAGTTGGTGTTCGGCCTTCACTTGTTGACATGTTAAACATCTCCCCACAAATTCGGTCACTTCTTGCTTTAGCCCAGGCCACCAATATAGCTCTCGCAAGTCTCGATACAACTTACTCACTTCTGGATGCATCGCACAAGGTCCATTATGTGCCTCTTTCAACATCATCAATCTCAAGTCAGAGTCTTTCGGCATACAAATTCTTCCTCGAAAACAAAGAACTCCCTCGCTATTTATCCAAAAGTCTGGATTCTCCTCCTTCTCCACTTGTTGAAACTGAGAAACCAATGACTCATCTTCCAACTGTTGCTTCTTAATCTGTTCTATCCAAGTCGGTCTCACTTGTAACTCTGCCAATAAGCTTCCATCGTCATACAAACTTAGACGAGCAAACATTGCCTTCAACTCCGCCACAGTCCTTCGACTTAACGCATCAGCCACGATATTTGCCTTTCCTGGATGATACTCGATCGAGCAGTCATAGTCCTTTAACAACTCTATCCACCTTCGCTGTCTAAGATTCAGCTCCTTTTGAGTCAGCAAGTACTTAAGACTCTTGTGATCTGTATAGATAATGCATCTCTCCCCATACAAGTAATGCCTCCATATCTTAAGCACAAAAATCACCGCTGCCAACTCCAAGTCATGTGTAGAATAGTTTACCTCATGAGGCTTAAGCTGTCGTGAAGCATAAGCGACCACCTTACCCTCTTGCATCAACACGTAGCCCAAACCTACATGTGACGCGTCGCTGTAAACAGTGAAATCCTTACTAGACTCTGGTTGAATCAACACTGGCGCTTCTATCAAAACCTTCTTCAGCTTCTCAAAAGCCTCTTGATGCTTATTCGTCCAAAGAAAAGGTGCTCCCATCCTTATAAGTTTTGTTAACGATGCTGCCAACATAGAAAATCCTTCCACGAATCTCTGATAATAACCTGCCAACCCCAAAAAACTTTGGATCTCTGTTACTGACCCCGGTGGCTTCCATTCCAGAATTGCCTCAATCTTTCGAGGGTCCACCTTGATCCCCTCAGCAGACACAACATGCCCCAAGAAAGTGACTTCTTTTAGCCAAAACTCGCACTTACTAAACTTTGCATAAAGTTGCTTTTTCCTTAGCACTTGTAGCACAACACGAAGATGCTCATCATGCTTCTCTTTCGTTTTCGAATACACCAAGATATCGTCAATAAAAACGACTATGAACCGATCCAAGTATGGCTGGAACACCCGTTTCATTAAATCCATGAATGCTGCCGGTGCATTAGTCAAACCAAAAGGCATTACCAGAAACTCGTAATGACCATATCGAGTCCTGAATGTCGTCTTATAAATATTCACTTCTTTAACTCTCAACTGATGATATCCTGACCGAAGGTCGATCTTAAAAAATATCGAGGCTCCTCTTAGTTGATCAAACAGATAGTCGATTCTTGGTAATGGATACTTGTTCTTGATGGTCAGTTTATTCAACTGTCGATAGTCAATACACATTCACATAGTCCCATCTTTCTTCTTTACGAACAACACTGGTGCGCCCCACGGGGATACACTTGGTCTTATAAACCCTCTATCCAACAGTTCCTGAATCTGAGCTTTCAATTCTACCAACTCCTTAGGTGCCATCCTATAAGGCGCAATGGACACAGGAGCTATTCCAGGTAACAAGTCGATTCCGAACTCGACTTCTCTGCTCGGAGGTAATCCAGGAAGTTCCTCTGGGAATACATCTTGAAATTCCTTAATGGCCATAACCGACTCTACCGTTATCTCCTCCAGTTCAGTTTGACTTACAAAAACCAAGTACGCCTCACAACCTTTCCGCATCAACTTCTCAGCCCTTAAAGCCGAAACAACATTGGACAAATAATCCCTTTGTTCCCCTATGACCATTATCTCCTCATCTTTAGCATTTCTTAGTACCATTCTCTTTGCAGCACAATCCAACATTGACTTATGCTTAGTTAGCCAGTCCATTCCCAAGATAAGATCAAAATCCCCAAATGACAGCTCCATCAAATCTCCTTCAAAAATCTTACCTTGTGTCTCTAAAGGCACCGCCCTAAAGAGTTTATCTACCTTAACCGAGTGCCCTAAAGGGCTTATCACTGATACCCCACTCACTGTCTCCTCAAGAAGCACACCCAATTCCCCAGATACATCACAACCAACATACGAGTGAGTGGAACCCACATCAATCAAAGCAGAGCAAGGCGTACTATGAATGAAGAACGTATCGTTTATAACATCAGGAGCGTCACCCTCCTCACGACGTCGTGCAGCATAAACCAATGCCGGCTGTCGAGCTTCAGCATGTCCAGCACCCCTGCCAGGTGCCCCACGTCCTCATCCATTACCATTGCCACCTCTACCTTGCCCACGACCTCTCTGTGGTTGTGGTCCTCCTCGCTGTGGTTAGACATCCCTTTGCTCTGTAGCTAGTTCCTGAGCTGTTCTCCGAGAACATTCTCTGAACTTATGCTCCTTAGACCCACATCAAAAACATGCTCCAGTTCGTTTCCAGCACTCCCCCATATGCACCTTACCACAGTCCCTGCAAGCCTGCGGTCTAAAAGTATTTACTGAAACTGCTCGAACCGGTTCCTCCATCCTTGCTCTTTTAACGTTCCGATTCGTAGCACTCTAGGGTCTAAAATCCCTCTTAAATCTGGGTCGATCCTTCTCACGATTCTGCCACTCAGTCCATTTTACCTCCTCGGCTATCTTAGCCTTCTCTGCCAATGTAGCAAAAACACACTCCTTCTGTGGAGCTATTAATATCCTAAGCTCATCGCGGAGGCCATCCTCAAACCGAACACTGCGCTCATACTCAGTTGCAACTATCTCGTTGGCATATCGACTCAGCCTCAAAAACTCTGCCTCATACTCCGCGATAGTCTTATTACTCTGAGTCAGATTCAAAAATTCCTTCCGACGAGCATCCACATAACTAGCTCCAACATACCTCCCCTTAAAAGCAGTTTTGAACAATTCCCAGGTTACTCGCTCAATTAGGGTACTCTCCCTTACGTTGATCCACCATCGGTATGCCTCGTCACGTAGCAGCGACACAGCCCCTTCAACTTTTGCTCCACAGAGTAATCTAAATCGTCCATAATCCGCTCTGTTGCCTCTAGCCAATACTCCGCAACATTTGGGGCTACTCCAGATACGCCCTTAAAAACTTCTGCTCTGTTAGCCCAAAGTCACTCGGAGATGGATCCCCTATTTACTGTCCCAGTGCTAGCTCCAGCAACTCTTTCTAAAACCCTTAACATGGCTTGGGACAAAGCATCATCCCCCACAACCCGATCATAAGACCCAATCTCTGTTGCCTATGGCACAGATGCCTCCTCAGCTGGCCTATGCCCTGAGGATGAAGATTCAGCTTGCACCCTTCCGCGACCACGTCCGCGGCCACATCCACGAGTTCTTCTTGTACTCATATCGACTTATCTGATTACGAATTTTATAATATTAGTATAATGTTCAATTTTTTATTACGAGATGTCTTATGGAAATATAACAGTTCAAGGATTGTTTCTGCATCGTCGTAGCCTAGCTATAGTTTTCATTCCCACTGTTTTACAGTTCTACCCTTATCTAAAGTATCATAGTAGGGTCTCAGTTCTATTTACAGCATCAAATCATTATCACATATCGTAAAGAGAATATACTTACAGACTTGGTGCAGGGGATTCAGTGTGCCACTTTCTTCTCCAAACCAAAAACCACAAACCATGTATTTAATCACAGAAAATAGATTTTCTTAAAATTTGCAAAAAATATCTTTGTTTTGAAATTCTTGATTTTAGACCCGTTTTTAAAAACCAAAAAAAACTTAAACCATTTTATCATGTATACCTTTATAAAACATTTTTGAGAAGATCTTTTCAAAACCATTTCCAAAAAATACCCTTCTTGGTAAATTTTTTTCGAAAAGTTTTTTTTCGGACTCGATCCACAGCCGAGTTGTTGCAACCGAGCTCTGATACCACTAAATGTAACACCCCAAACCCAGCCCAGACGTTATGGTTGAATCTGACGTGCCACATTGAAGTTAAAAATCCATGTTTTGTTTTAGTGCTTTAAAAATTGACTTTTGTTAAGCTAACAAAGTGAATGGGAGCTGGGCACCAGGTAGGAATCCGTAACAGAGGAGGTGAGCCATGAAGGCTGCTTAAGTACCAAGCTCTTCGAATGGATCCAATCCTAGACATGCCCACAACCATTGCCACACTTGGTTAAATCGAGTTGTAATTTATTTAAGTTGAAATCTTTGATAAATCGAATAATTGTGGCATGGTGTTATTTTGAAAACAATTATCATTTTGAAAACACGTCCTAAGTCTAGCCCATTTATTAACAAACAGATTAAAGTTATTAAAAATAAAATAATCCCAGAAAAGAAAGAAAATCAAGTCAAAATGGCCTTATTACAACCCAAAAATAAATAATAAATAAAGCAAACTTTATGAAAACCAAACAATTATTCAAAAGCCCAAAGGCGATCACCGTGGCCACTCTGAATCCCCTCCGGCTCCAAGTCCCCAAATCAAGGATCACCTACAAGGTTAAGGAAATAGGGTGAGTTTGGAAACTCAATGTGTAACAAGCCCCTTTCAGAGCCCAAAGCAATATTAGCCTGCTAGGCATAAGACCAACTTCAATCTCAGCGTATACTGGGCCGAAGCCTTTACTGTAAACGGTATGGCCCATAGGCCCATTTCAATATCACATGTAATATCAATGAATGTATGCAAGCCCATTTGGGGAGACTACTCAACCCACCATCCGGTACTCTCCACCCGTACCAACCAACACACCATGTGGGGAATAACTCAACCCACCCAACCAACACACCACTGGCAGCATAGCTGCTTTATCATATATCTGGAGGCCTAGCCTCTTTAATAACTCGGGCAAAGCCCTTTTCGGTAAACTGGGGCAAAGCCCTTTTCAATAAACTGGGGCATAAGCCCTTTTCGGTAAACTAGGGCATAAGCCCTTTTCAATAAACTGGGGCATAAGCCCTTTTGCACTTCCTCCATCCATATAAAAACCCAACCCAATGCATTTATGAATTCATCATGTGCATTTCATACATATCATGTGCATACCATATCAATCATGTATATCATATCCCACGTATCAAATTTATAATTAAACCCTAGGGGTATAATGGTTATTTTTACCTAGGGGAAAACAGTCATTTTCATATTATAAAGGTAGTTTCATAATTTTATCAAATATTAGGGTTTTCCATGTTCATTATTAGTTACTAACCATTCATATGTTTTAAACAGTGATTCTGGCCCATTTTTCATGATACCGAGTTATTGGGCCAAAAACCCCTAATGGGCCCTACATAGCCGATTTTGTCATCTAGGCCCATTTAGCCTATATTCCATAATTTTGTTACCAGTTTTAATGTACAATTTAATAGGTTTTCATTTTCTACCAATTTATCCAAATGGGCCCGAAAGCCCATTGGGCCCAACTTCAGCCCCTCGAGGCCAAACTTACCGTAATGCCAAAAATCGTTCTCTTACCTGTTCCAACGATCCCGATCATCAACTTTGTGAATCTAACTAACCAATGAGCGTTCGCTCACTCACAAGTCCTCGAAATGCCAGAATTTCGGCATTTTGACTTTTCGGCATTTATCGTTTTAAGCTATGAAAAAGGGTTCGTTACACACATGTTTTGCGATATTCCTCGACGAGATCTCCTACACAATTTCTCCTATAATCAACAGTTAATAGATCAGCTCACAATAATTGAACCAAATCTAGAACCATCTAATATCAACACTTACACATTCGGCCACCCTCTATAATGGCCTTAAGAACCTTACCTTTGCCGAAATTGATGACTAGCTCTAGCCACTCCGATGATCCAAGCTAATCCAAGTTGACCCTATGCCTTGCTGCTCCTCCAGTAAACAAACAATAAAAAGATTAAAAGAAAAACCCAATAGATCCTATACCCACATCGGCCATCTCTTAAACTATAGGGGTTTCGGCTTTTGTCAACAGTTACTATAGGAATCGTTTAGAGTTCGAGCACTTACCACAGTCTCTCTTCTTGAATCCATTTATGCTTAAAAGATAAAGGGATTGGCCACCAAAAAGTGAAAAGAAAAAGAGGTTTGCTGGTCAACAAGAAATCTGCACCACCTAGCTTCACAGATTTCAGCTTTTGCGATATTTCGGTAGTAGTGGTGGTAAGAAAAATAATAGGTGAACGAAGGGGAGTAGTGGGCTGGTTTTGGAAAAGAAAAAAAAAGAAAAGATGAAAGGGGGGAAGGTAGATTCGGCTGGAAAAGAAAAGAGAGAAAAAGACTACACCAAAAGGAGAAAACGGCACACCCTAATTCCTGTTGCCGAAAATCCCTAATTAAAACCCCTCTGCCGAAATCCCCTCTCTAATCCCCTCAATTCGGCTAAGCTCTATCCTCCTCTCAAATACTTAAAATCTCTACCCTTATCCCTTCTTAATTCATGCATTTGACTGATTCAAACTCTCCCACAGAGTTCCATCCAGCTTTAAACTCTAGCATGCACAAGCATAAAAATAACATTACCTTTGCCATCATAGGGAATCGAACCCAGGTCTTCCCCCAACACTTACACGCCACCTTTATAGCTCCCTAGTGGCGTCACTTAGCCACTTTACCAGAGGATCTTTTGTGTTACATTTTACCCACAAATTTTAATAAGACCACCTATCCAAGGCCCCTAACTTCTTACGTCCAAAATTCAAAAATTCCACCGGGTTTTGGCCAGCACATGGGCCTTCCATAAGCCCATTTACCTACTCAAATTATGAATTCCAAAACCAAATAAAAAATTTTAAAAACTTTACCAAAATATCGAGAATCGCAAAAAAACCCAAAAATCAGGATGTTACAATTTTGGTGAAATAATTTTAGCGATTTCATGCCTAATTGTGAAAAATGACTAAATCGCATAAAGGGCAAAAGTTTTGTTTTGCTAGATAAATATGTTAAATAGCTAGAGAACCAAAATTTAGGGTGTTTAAAGTGAAAATAGACACTAAATAGGGTGGTTGGCCGGCAATAGAGAGAAAGAGTTTGAAAAGTCAAAGTTTGTGGGTATTAGGTAGCTTATTTGGCATTAAAATAAAATAAAAAAGAAAAAGATGTCATCTTTTCATCTTTCTTCCTTCCCCCACCGAAAATACCTGCAAAATAGGGGTTTTGAAAGCTGAAAATTTCAGAAACTTCCATCCCTTGCAAGTAAGTCATTTTGATGATCATTTTTGTTGATCTTTGTGTTTTTGGGACCCTTGTAGCATGAGCTAGCTAATAGGGGATTATTTTGCAAAATGGTTGAAAGTCTAGGGTTTTACCTTGTGAATCTTTATGTTGTATTTTATGGAAGAAAATGAGTCATGGTTGTGTAATAAACAACTTTTGTAAAGGGATTTTCATGAAAACACTTAAAATGGACCATTTTGAAAAGATGGAAAAATGAATGATAAGTATGAGTAATAATGAGAATTGTGGGCTGCTCCTAGTATAGAAAGAATTCGGCTAGGCTTGGGTAGTGAGAAAATTTGATAATTATGAAATGATGATTAAAATGGTGGATTTTATCATTATAGATTAAGCAAACAGGGATTCAAGCTTAAATTGGAAAACACAAGGTTATGGACTAAAATGGAATAATTGGCCGAAATTTTCCTTCGAGGTAAGTTCATATGATAATAATAATGCAATGTTATAATTTAATATTAATTGCTTTATTATTATTATCATATAAATTATATGATTGATTATACGGATATTTTTTATGAAGATTGGACAAGTAAGTACATAAGCAAATAATGTGATGTTGTAGCATATTTTAATGCTTTGATAATATGTACATTTAAATGTTTTATTTCTATCATGAAAGTATAAAATGTATGATGGAAGAATAAATGACATTATGAGCAAGTGTGTCAATATTGAGTTAAACAAGAAACCCGGTTTGAACCTCAGGAATAGTATAGGATACACGGGATATGTCATGAGAATCATGTTGGTATATTGCTTATTATTTTCATATGGACTAATTAAGCGTAAAGCTTACTCCCTTCCTTTTTATTTCTTTAGTGTTGCCAGGTCGGTGGGGTTGGAAAGTGTCGGAGCTAGCAACACACTATCAAGCTATTATTGTTGGGGTATTTATAAACCTTAGGTGTATTTGAGTGAGTGGCATGTATAGGGACTTAGTTATTATGATGTGTATTCTTCTAATTTGGTCAAGATTTTGGCTTAAATTGATTCGTTGTGTTTAGCCATGAGACGTGGCTTACAAGGGTGATGGCTTGTAAGCCTATTTATCCAAGCTATGTGTTGATGCCTTGCGATGTGGTCATGTGATTATATTTGTTTGATATGAATTGTTAGTGTTACAGTATGTATGCTTGATGAATGTCTGATGACCAAACGAAGTGGTCATAATCAGAGAATAAAAGTGTGATTTGGCAATAAGTCAATAATGCTGGAAAACGAAATTGGAGTGGAATGGCTTATGCAGGCATGTCATTTGTGAATGTGAAATAATGTCATGCAGGAGGTATAAATGTGTAAGTGATAATCAAAATGACATGCTCAATTGATTGTAAATTTGTGTGTTTAGACTTGGTATAAAATGAGTAAGCAAAACACATGTATGATAACATATGAATGTTACAATTAAGTCTTAATGGATGATGTTTAATCATTTACTTGATGCTACATTATATGTGTCTATAATGTATTTAAGTATGTGAGGTATTAATGGTAACAAAATGGCTTGGAAAATAGCCTAAGTGTTAGCCACACGGGCAGAGACACGGCCATGTGTCTCAACTGTGTGGAGAACACGGCCTAGCACACTGGCGTGTGGTCGGGCAGTGTGGTTCAATTTGTTTTGCTGACGTCATAAATATAGAGTTACACGGCCTGAGGACACGGGCGTGTTGAAGACACACGGGCGTGTCCCTGTGTCCACACGGGTGTGTGACCCTGTTTCATGAGAAATTTTCTAGGTTTTTCTAAAACTTTCCAAAGTTCTCAGTTTAGTCCCAAACCACCTTTAATGCATATTTATAGCCTCGGTAGCTTATGCAAGGGACATTATGCATGTGATTGAATATTTTAATTTAAATGAAATTTTATGGCCCGATTTCAAGAAATTGTGTACGTTTAAGTCTGGTAATGCCTCAAACCCTGTCCTGGCATCAGATACGGGTAAGGGATGTTACATTTAGTGGTATCAAAGCTATGGTTTAGTTGGTTCTCGGACTAAACTAGCATGCATGAGAGTCTAGCTATACATGCCACCAATCTGTGATAGTGCGATGTCTCCTGACGTGATTGAGAATTACCTTGTTTAGACAAAGGTACCCTCCAACCGAGCTACACCGGCCATGTTCAACATGAAGCTAAGGTATTGAGGTAAAGTACAATTATGATGAGCCTAAACTCAGGAAAGTATGAATAAAAGTCCATGATATACACGTAATAACATGTGAGATGAAAGTTCATGTTACAATGAGTACTATGCTTGTGTGATGTTCCTATGATACTTGACTTGTTTGATTAAGTGATTGTAATAAAAAGAAATTCATAAAGGTATGAATAAAGGTTTACAATATCATGTTACGGATAAAAATGTCATTGTCTCGATTGGACATTGAATGTTGATAAATTTCAATAATATCTTTAAATGAGATAAAGGAATACATTGTGATAAGCTTATCCATGTTTAGTTGAAAGTACTATGATATATATGATTGATTTGCTCTAGTCAATGTATTTATTTGAGTAACTTGCCCACCTTATTGATGGAACGGATGTTCATGTATACTTGTTTGGACAACTATAATGGGCAAACTGGTATAGCTTAAGTAAATGTGCTAAATTGATTGAATTGAGTTACATGATTGTAATGATATATATATGATGATTTACAAGATGAAAGTTTAGATTGTGATATGCTTATTCATGTTTTTTTGGCACCCATGTGATGTCATGTTTATGACTTGTTTGAGTAAATGAAGATGATAAGTAAAGTTGTTCAGAATCCATAGAATGCATGCATAAATACACTTGTTTAGATAAGATAACTGGAAAGTTCTTGTCTTACGAACGTGAATAATAATTTACCTAAAGTGAATGATATGCTTGTGAAAATGTTACTTTGATAAGGAACTAATTTTATATGTATATGAGTATGAGAAACGAGTTAGGGACCTTACGACCTCACCCCCTTACCAAAGTGGTATTTTGTAAAGGAATTTCATGAGATTCGTATTGAATAAGTTCATAAGTATTAGACCTAAGAGTTCAATTTTAGAATGATTACGAATATGATTAAAGATTGAGATGGGTTAATGAGTAGAGGCAGAATTAAAATGGTATCGGGATGGTCTAAAGAATCTCTCGAATTATGCAATATCACAGTTGGTAAAGAAGTTAGCTTCGATGAATCGATCTATTTAGAAATAGTTGAAGGAATAATATTTAAAAGATAAGATATCTGAGTATGGCTGTTATAACTAAAATAGATTTTGACAGTCTCTTTTGGGGCATTCTATGTGAATATTTATTCTCAGAGGTATTCCTGTGGCTATCTATCCTCTAATGAAATTTTATTGTATGGGAATGTTTTCTAATCATGATGTATAGACTAAGGTATTGATAGCCTGATTAGTTCATAATCAGCACTACTCTATTTCTCTTTGGCATTCTATTATATTTCATCTATTGGAACCTTATAAGAAAATACACATGATGTTATGATTCTGTTTCTTCTAACCGATGTTCGGTTAGATACATATATGGGAAGGTATATTATCCTTGTTGCATTTGAAATGGTCTTTCATTAGTATGATAAGTGAACTTTGAATGATTATATGTTGAATCGTTCTATTGACTGGAAGAGAGGATTTCTTGAAATGTCATTTATTGGTGATTAAGACTAACTCGGTGGTTCAATCGATATTGGTTACTGTTTGAAAGACTAAATGAGGTATTCATATATGGGAATAAAATTTCATTTCTTTACGGGTAAAAGACGGATAGTCTGAATGAAAAGTGTATATTCCCTAGCAGACTTTGATATGATTTAAAGTTGCTATGAATGATAAAGTTATTACCTTGTGAAAGTTGAATGAACTATTGCATGTTAGTAAAGCTTAGAATAGACGAGAACATTGTTAATCAAAACATTAGACTTGGTTTAGCCTACATCGGACAAAAGATTTTTTATTTTTTTGTTATGTGTCGTTAAACGGATTGTGATATGTTTTAGGACAAAAAGGCAATGTGATAGCTTAATGTATCCGCTGTCATAGAAAGATTTGAGTTTGAGATAGCGTAGATGGTCTGAGATTGTTGTTGTATGATCTTTGAGAAAAGGAAAATGTGGTTACAAGTGCTTGAGTAAAAAATCCAAAGCTGATATAGAAGGTCACAAGAAAACTCAAAGGAGTAATGTATTGATGTTCGAGTTTGGAACTCGACATTTTTTATCTTAGTACTTGAATAAATGAAATGTTATCATAATTAGAGTTGACTATCAGGTAATGTCAAAACGATTTTCGCCAGTGGTGGTAATGGAATGGAAATGAGAATGAGATTACTATAGATTTCATATCAGGATTATTCCTATCTTTGAAAGAGAAAGATGTTATGTAACTTGTTGTTATGTAATGGATGAATCTGCAAATCATGTCTGTATGTACTGAATTTTCGTTCATTAGACTTATGGAATTAAGTATCTTTGAAATTCTTGAATTTTTTAAACTGCTAGATTTTGTTAATCGAATTGAGATCTGGGATTTATTTCGTGAATTATAAAAAAAAATAGAAGCTAAATGAGGTTTTGAATTTTTAATGACGACTAGAGGTTGAATTAGTAAACTATCAGGCTGTATAAATGATAGAGAACTTAAGGCCATGATGATGGGGCTGGCTGCCCCATTTGGAACCCGAGAGGATTCAAGTATGATGTGTATATATATTTCTATGAGGGTATGGATTCGACCCTTATATACATGAATTTTTTTATAGAAGTTGAGATTCGATTAATGCATCTTATAACCAGAATTGTTCATGACTGTAGTAGGAGAAATTAAAGAGCTAAGTATTAAGCATAGCCTAAGTAATAGGTCTTCAGCAATGATTATGAGATAGGGGAGTTTATGTGATAACTAAACCACATTTCTGGTAAGATTTTCGGGGATGAAAATCCTTAAAGAGGGGAAGAATTATAGCAATCTGATTTTGGGTCTTGTCAGAATAGTGGTTTCAGAACCACTATTCCAGGGCCAGAGAAATTATTTTTAATCTTATTTTATATGTTGTAGCATGATTATATGAGTGCATGAAAATTTTGGTGAAATTATTTTAGTGATTTCATTCTTAATTACGAAAAATGACTAAATGCATAAAGGTAAAAAGTTTTGTTTTGCTGGCTAAATATGTTAAATAGCTAGAGACCAAAATTTTGGGTGTTTAAAGTGCAAATAGACCCTAAATAGGGTGCTTGGCCAGCCATAGAGAGAAAGAGTTTGAAAAGTCAAAGTTTGTGGATATTAAGTAGCTTATTTGGCATTAAAATAAAACAAAAAGAAAAAGATGTCATCTTTTCATCTTTCTTCCTTCCCCCACAGAAAATACCAGCAAAATAGGGGTTTTGAAAGATCAAAATTTCAGCAACTTTCATCCCTTGAATGTAAGTGATTTTGATGATCATTTTTGTTGATCTTTGTGTTTTTGGGACCCTTGTATCATGAGCTAGCAAATTGGGGGGATTATTTTGAAAAATGATTGAAAGTCTAGGGTTTTTCCATGTGAATCTATATGCTGTTTTCTAATTTTTTTTGAAGAAAATGAATCATGGTTGTGTAATAAACAACTTTTGTGAAGGGATTTTCATGAAAACACCTAAAATGGACCATTTTGTAAAGATGGCAAAATGAGTGATAAGTATGAGTAATAATGAGAATTGTGGGCTGCTCCTAGTATAAAAAGAATTCGGCTAGGCTTGGGTAGTGAGGGAATTCGATAAAAATCAATTTACGAGCCTAGGGGTAAAATAAAAAAATTGTGAAAGTCTAAGGCGAAAAGGTCATTTTTACAAAGTATAAATTATGAAATGTATTGGTTAATATAATGATTAAAATAGTGGATTTTATCATTATAGATCAAGAAAACCAGGATTCGAGCTTAAATAAGAAAGTACGAGGTTATGGACTAAAATGGAATAATTGGCCAAAATTTTCCTTCGAGGTAAGTTCATGTGATAATTATAATGCAATGTTATAATTTAATATTAAATGCTTTATTGTTATTATCATATAACTTGTATGATTGATTATACGGATATTTTTTATCAAGATTTGACAAGTAAGTATATAAGGAAATAATGTGATGTTGTAGCATATTTTAATGCTTTGATAATATGTACATTTAAATATTTTATTGCTATCATGAAAGTATGAAATGTATGATGGAAGAATAAATGACATTATGTGCAAGTGCGTCGACATTGAGTTAGACAAGAAACCCCATTTGAAGCTTAGGAATACTATAGGATACACGGGATATGTCATGAGAAGCATGTTGGCATATTGCTTATTATTTTCATATGGACTTACTAAGCATAAAGCTTACTCCCTCCCTTTTTATTTCTTTAGTGTTGTCAGGTCGGCGGGGTTGGAGAGCGTCAGAGGTAGCAACACACTATCAAGCTATTATTGTTGGGGTATTGATAAACCTTAAGTGTATTTGAGTGAGTGGCATGTATAGGGACTTAGTTATTATGATGTGTATTCTTCTAATTTGGTCAAGATGTTGGCTTAAATTGATTCGTTGTGTTTAGCCATGAGACGTGGCTTACAATGGTGATGGCTTGTAAGCCTATTTATCCAAGCTATGTATTGATGCCTTGCGATGTGGTCATGTGATTATATTTGTTTGATATGAATGGTTAGTGTTATGGTATGTATGCTTGATGAATGTCTGATGACCAAACGAAGTGGTCATAATCATAGAATAAAAGTGTGATTTGGCAATAAGTCAATAATGCTGGAAAACGAAATTGGTGTGGAATGTTTGTGTGTTTAGACTTGGTATAAAATGAGTAAGCAAAAATACATGTATTATGACATATGAATGTTACAATTGAGTCTTAACAGAGGATGTTTACTCATTTACTTGATGCTACATTATATGTGTCTATAACGTATTTAAGTATGTGAGGTATTAATGGTAACAAAATAGCTTAGAAAATAGCCTAAGTGCTAGCGACACGGGGAGAGACACGGCCATGTGTCTCAATCGTGTGGAGGACACGGCCTAGCACACGGGTGTGTGGCCGAGCCTGTGGTTCAATTGGTTTTGCTGACGTCATAAACAGAGAGTTACACATCCTGAGGACATGAGCATGTTGAAGACACACGGGAATGTCCTGTGTCCACACGGGCGTGTGACCCTGTTTCATGAGAAGTTTTCTAAGTTTTCCTAAAACTTTCCAAAGTTCTCGATTTTGTCCCAAACCGCCTTTAATGCATATTTAGAGCCTCAGTCTCTCGTGTAAGGGACATTATGCATGTGATTGAATGCTTTTAATTTAAATGAAATTTTATGGCCCAATTTCAAAAAATGCAACAAGTGAGTTTTTCACACATGAATCATATAACATTTATGACATTCCACTCTCATTTATCCAATTCAGATTCGATTTTCAACATCATTCAAACAATTTCATTATAATAATATTAGGGTCCCAATGAACTATAGCAAACACAACTCGAATACACGGTCACCTACACCACACCAGGGAGCATTGTAATGCTAACAAGGGAATTGAAAAGCGATTAGGGGCACCAAAGTGCTAACAGGGACATTAATGTGTGAACAAGGGCACTGAAGTGTGAGTAAGGGCACCGAAGAGCAAACTGGGGCACTAAAGTGTAATGTATAAGCACTGAAGTGCAAAACTATACAAGCATGTATTCTAACCCTATTGACATATCAATTGTAACCTAATTGTTTACTACGTTCAAACAGGCATTTAAACGGGATTCATAACATTTATACTTCATGATTTCAGGATAAATATCATAACCATGTCACAATCATTCCATATCTCACATGAATCATATTCTATAAAAATACATGGTTTACAAATAGATCATTAATCCTTTCTCACTTTAGTACTAATTTATAAATGTTTCAAAATTTCAAACTCTATAACTATAAACAGATTTTCATATTTCAAAAAAAAATTCAAATACATTTCAAATCATGTAATATCATCTTATGCCTCTCGTACATTTATATTGTAACACCCCTTGCTTGTATCTGTTATCGGATTAGGGTTACGAGATGCTACAACATTTAACCAGAAAAGATATGAAAATCCACTTTGATATTTATTGCAAAACAATCATTAATAAATATTCAAACAATAATCATATCATTTATACAAAAATAGGGCTTAAATCAAGCCTACAAAGCTTCAAAATCAAATTAGAAACAAGTAGGGACTAATTTGAAACAAAATAGAAAAGTATGGTAAAAACAGAAAATAGAGCTCACAAGACCGTATGGCCAGGCCGTGTGACAGGCCAAGGCTGTGTGGTGCAATGGGACTTAGCCATGTTGTTCAACCATGTGAGAGGACTAAGACTGTGTAGGTGGAGGCACATAATCGTGTCTCCAGACTGTGTAATAGGTTGTGGTCATGTAAACCAATTGACACCTAAATCAAATAGAGCACATGGTCATGAAACATGCCCATGTGAAGCACACAATCGTGTGTCAAACTGTGTGGCAGCCCGTGTGAACCTAAATGTCCCTTCAAATGCAAGTCATACAATTTCATGCTTACTTAGGCTGCAAGTATACCATTAACAAATCATTTCACTTGTTCAAATCACACCAAAAACATACCAAATCATGCCATTTACCCAATTCTAACCAGTATTCCATGAGGCACCATCACAAATAATAATCATATCATACCCATTTTCTAAAGTATTCTAGCTTACCTAACAAGATCATATAAAATGTCAAACATCATCATTTCTTGTAACAACCAACACGTCATATACTAATGTGTATCTTGGAATACATTTGACCACATGAACCAAGTCACTTAATCAACTAAACAATTCAACATCAACTAACAAGGTACAATACCACAACCAAGTATCAAATTACCAAATATGTATAAGTATATATCTTTGACAATCACCATTCCATATACCATGCTATTAACCTTTCAAAACAATTCCAACCATTATATCATCACATACCAATCCATGATCAACCACATGATTAACCTCAAACACACAACTTATATGTAACGCCCCAATTTTTGGGAATTCTGTGAGTGTTGGCAAATTTTAAATTTTGGTGTTCTGTCTGCTTGGCGTAGATTTAATCAGGTTTGTGGGTCTCTAGAAGGCTCAAGTTTAAGTTAAAATTCGGTAATTTTAGTTAATTTTAATTCTATAGAAGAAGGGGTTCTGGTTAGCTGGGCTTTAAGGTATTAACTGGGTAAAATAAAACACAGGGAAGCCCGTGGTAAGTTGGCTTGTGGAGTCACTTGGGGGCTTGAGAGCTGGCGTGTGGATGACCAAGGAGAGCAAAGGTTCGAGTCACAAGGTAAGCAAATTGGTGATATTAATTTTTATGTACAGAAAAGGTAAGCAGTGGAACTAAAGTGAAACGCTATTAGGAAAAGATTTAGGAGCTGATAAGGGAAAGGATTTAGGAGCTAATAAGGGAGAGGCTTTAGGAGTTGATAAAGGAGAAGATTTAGGAGCTGATCAAGGAGCAGGATTTGGCCGGCAAAGGGCCTCTAGCATGGGAAAATTCAGCTAGGTTAAGTGTCAGTATAAATTCGGCATGTAGGGGAAAGTTGTGCCGTTTGCTGACCATTCTCCTCTTCTTTCATTTCTCCTCTTCTCTTTAACTTTTTTCTTTTTCTTCTTTTCCTCCATAGCTGAATCTCTCTAACCACCTGTGCATCTCCATCTTTTTCTTTAGACGTTTCTAAAACCTTCATAACCATTGCCATAAAAAGTCGAAATCCTGAAAACTATACTTTCTTTTGTGCCGATTTCTCCTAGCCAATTTTATTATCTTTTCCATCATTCTTGACCGATTCTCTAGTTCTCTAAACCTCAAGGTTCTGTCAACAAGACATTAGCAAAACCCTCCTATTTCATCTTTCTTTACACAGCTTCAACAAAAGCCGAAAACCCCACTCTCTTAGGGACTTGGCCGAATAGTGAGATCACTGAAGGCTCGACTTTTGTTATCATTTGAGGGCTTAGATTGGCATCAGAATTGAGTAGAAATTAATTGGGATCATTGACCAAAGGAACCGGTGGTAAGTCTTTTCAATCTAGTCTTTATTTCGTATTTTAGAAAAGCCGAAACCCCTAAAGGTTAGGCAGGCTGTCGACTTGGACTTGTAGCCCTAAGGGGTTGTGATAACTGCTTTGCCTTGATAATAATGTGATCTAGAGGCTGCTGATCAAGGGCTTGGACAAGTGGAGCAACAAGATCTAAGTTTAGTCGCAAACTTCGACAAAGGTAGGATTGCTAGTGTCTAAGTTGTTATGGCCGAATAAGGTAAGGAGTTATTATGTAGTTCGTTTCGGTAGTTAGATTAATGTGGTAGTAATATAATTGTAGGTAGTTCGTGCATGGATCTCGTCAAATGAATCGTCATAAAATAGGTGTGTAACTGATACCCTTTCTTAGTCTAGATCGGCAAAAGTCGAAAAGCTGAAATGCTGAAAACTGGTATTTTGTAGATTTACGAGTGTGCAAATCCTCGTGTGGTAAATCGATTAATGTTTTTGGTAAGCTGCAATGTTTGGACTGCAAAGTGCATGATTTCTATGCCCTCGATATTTTGGGCTTAATGGGCCAAAATAGGAATAATGGGCCAACAGGCCCAATTCGGTAAGAACCCTCAGTAAGTGATTCTGTTAGTACGTGAAAGGTAGGAATATGCATGAAAAAACCTAAAATAGATAAATTACTGAAATACCTTTAAAAAGTGGAAAAGTTACAATTTTACCCATAGGAGATAAAGTACCGAAATACCCTTAGGAGTAAATTGACCTAAATGCAAGTTTGACTGTTGTTATTTACTGCATGCCATGTTGTTATTATCTGATGCATGGGACTGGGATATTGATGGAGGAAGTACTGAAAGTGGCTTGTCCACGTATTGGAGGCTTTGCCTCAATTTACTGTTAACTGAGCAGCTAGGCTGCAACTGTGGAGTGTAAGGCTGGGTGGGTTGAGTTATTCCCCACATGGAGTGTAGGGCTGGTACGGGTGGAGTGTAGCGGCTGGTGGGTTGAGTAGTCTCCCCAAATGGGCTTGCATATGTTTATTGATGTTGCTTGTATTTTGAAATGAGCCTATGGCCCGTACTGTTATCTGGATAAGGGGCTAAGGCCCAGTTTATTGTGATCTGAAAAGGGCTCTGGCCCAATTTCACTGTTAACTGAATGGGCTTAGGCCCAATGGGCTTGAGCTGACTTGGGCTTTGAATGGGCTTTCCTTACACACTAAGTTTCCAAACTCACCCCTTCTTTAACCTTGCAGATGGGCCCTGATGTGAGTGTCTTGGAGCCGGAGGGGATTCAGAGTGGCCATGGTGAACGCTTTTGGGTTTGAAAAAGAGACTAGTTTTCTTAAGCTATTTTTATTTACTATTTAATTTTTGGGTTGTAATAAGGCCATTTTAACTTTATTTTCTTCTTTGATTTTCTAGGATTATTTTATTTTAAATAACTTCAAATTGATGGATAATAATTCAAATGGGCTAGACTTAGGGCGCGATTTCAAAACGATGCTTGTTTTAAAATAACACGACGTCACGAATATTCGATTTACCAAAGATAACCACTCAAAGAAATTTCAATTTGTTATAACCAAGTGTGGCAATGGATGTGGGCATGTCTAGGATTGGATCCAATCGAAGAGCTTGGTACTTAAGCAGCCTTCATGGCTCACCTCCTCTGTTACGGATACCTACCTGGTGCCCAGCTTCCATTCACTTGGTTAGCTTAACAAAAGTCGACTTTTTAAAACACTAAAAAGGGAACATGGGTTTTTAACTTCAATATAACACGTCAGATACGGCCATAACGTCTGAGCCAGGATTGGGGCGCTACATTTAGTGGTATCAGAGCCCAGTTGCAACAACTCGACTGTGGATCGGGTCCAAAAAGGGGTTTTCAAAACTTTATGCCTAAAAGGGTATTTTTGGAAAAACCTGACTTTTGAAAATAAAATTTTTGTTTAAAGGAGATAATGTCCGAACTTGTTTTTTTTAACACAAATGGTTGGAAAATGGATTTCAAAAAGCCTAAATCTTTTGAGTTTATTTCAAAACTGATGAGGTGGCACACTGAATCCCCGGCACCAAGGCTGTAAGTACCTTTCTGTTTTACATACTGAACTGTACTATAGTTAGTACTAAGCCTTAGCGATAATACTATAGATAATGTAGCATAAAGGCTACAAAACTGAGACTGTAGGGTAAACTAAGCCCTAGGAAACTGAGACAGTAGCTAAACTGTGGTTATGAGAGAACAACTCTGAAACCTTATCTGTTCATAAGATATTCTGTAATAAACAGTGGAAACAGTAAACTAACTGCATAAAATTTGTAATCAGATAAATTGATATGTGTACAAGAGCTACTCGGGGAAGAGGCCGTGGTCGAGGCCGAGGTAGTACTCAAGCTGGATCTTCGTCTTCTAAGCACATACCTGCTGGGGTAGCACGACCACCACCGGTGGATGAGAATGGGCCATATGATCGGGCCGCAGGGGATGACGCTCTGTCTCAGGCCATGTTAAGAGTTTTGGAAATGGTGGTCGGAGCTAATATCGGGCCCATGAATAGGGGATCCATTTCTGAGCAACTCCGGGCCAACGGAGCGGAAGTCTTTAGGGGTGTATCTGGAGTAGCCCCAAATGTGGCTGAGTACTGGCTGGAAGCCACGGAGTGGATTATGGATGACCTGGAGTGCTCAGTGGAGCAAAAGTTAAAAGGGGCGATGTCCTTACTGCGGGACGAGGCATATCAGTGGTGGATCACTGTGAGAGAGGGTACCCTAGCTGAGAGGGTAACTTGGGAGTTGTTTAAGCAGTCCTTCAAGGCGAAGTATGTCGGAGCTAGCTACGTGGATGCGCGAAGGAAGGAATTCCTGAACCTAACCCAGGGTGGTAAGACCGTTGCTGAATATGAGGTAGAGTTTCTGCGATTGAGTCGATATGCTAGTGGTATTGTCTCTACCGAATATGAGCGCAGTGTTCGCTTTGAGGATGGCCTCAGGGATGAGCTAAGGGTGCTCATAGCTCCGCAAAGAGAGCGCGATTTTGCTGCACTGGTAGAAAAGGCTAAGATAGCCAAAGAGGTGAAGCAAGCCAAACAACGGAACCGTGACAGGGATCAAAACTGGTTCAGGAGAGATGCTGGACCGGCTGGTGCTGCAAACCGGAATGTTAAGAGAGCTAGGATGGAGGAACCAGTTCGAGCGGTTCCAGTGAACACTATTAGATCACAAGTTTGTGGAGATTGTGGTAGAATGCATCTAGGGGAATGTTGGAAACGTTCTGGGGCCTGTCTTCGTTGTGGATCAAAGGAACATAAGATCAGGGATTGTCCTAGGAGGCCAACTCAGGCTCAAGTGGTTGAACAAAGGGCTGTGCAACCTGTCCAACCAGCGTGAGGTAGATCGTCGCAACCGAAAGGTCGCGGCCAAGGTCACAGTGGTAATGGCCATGGACGTGGGGCACCTGGCAGGGGTACTGCTAACACTGAGGCTCGTCAGCCAGCTTTGGTATATGCTGCTCATCGCCGCGAGGAGGGTGACGCACCTGATGTCATAACTGGTACGTTTTTTATCTCTAACGTACCCTATACTGCTCTGATAGATGTGGGGTCAACTCATTCATATGTAGCATGTGATATTTCTGGGGCATTGGGTGTTCACTTTGAGGAGATTGTGTGTGGGGTAACTGTGATAAGTCTGTTAGGTCACTCAGTTAAAGGAGAGAAACTCTTCAGGGAGGTGCCTTTAGAGACTCAAGGTAGGATTTTCTGTGGAGACTTAATAGAGTTATCGTTCGGAGAATTTAATTTGATCTTAGGGATGGATTGGCTGACCAGGCATAGGGCAACACTGGATTGTCCAGCTAAGAGGATGGTGTTAAGGACTATTGAGGATAAGGAGGTAATGATTATTGAGGAACGAAGAGATTATTTGTCCAATATGGTATAGGCTTTAAGGGCTGAGAAACTGATGCGTAAGGGATGTGAGGCGTACTTGGCTTTTATAAATCAAGTTGAAACTGGGGATCTGACAGTGGATAAGGTCAGGACCGTAAAGGAGATCCAAGATGTTTTTCTGGAGGAGCTTCCTGGATTGCCTCCGAATCGGGAAGTGGAGTTTGGAGTCGATTTGTTGCCTGGAACAGCTCCAGTATCCATTGCACCCTATAGAATGGCACCGAAGGAGTTAGTGGAACTGAAAGCTCAAATCTAAGAGTTGTTAAATAGGGGCTTCATTAGACCTAGTGTGTCTCCATGGGGAGCACCGGTCCTGTTTGTAAAGAAAAAGGATGGGACAATACGCATGTACATCGATTACTGCCAGTTGAACAAACTGACGATAAAGAACAAATACCCACTGCCAAGGATTGATGATTTATTTGACCAACTTAGAGGAGCTTCGGTATTTTCCAAGATTGACCTTCGATCTGGATACCATCAGTTAAGGGCAAAGGAAGTGGATATTCATAAGACAGCATTCAGGACTCGATATGGTCATTACGAGTTCTTGGTTATGCCGTTTGGGTTGACGAACACACCTGCCGCTTTCATGGATCTGATGAATCGAGTGTTCCAACCTCATTTGGACCGATTCATGGTAGTTTTCATCGATGATATTCTGGTATACTCGGAAACCGAGGAGAAACATGAAGAGCATCTACGTATTGTGCTGCAAGTGCTGAGAGAGAAGCAACTGTATGCAAAGTTTAGTAAGTGTGAATTTTGGTTGCGAGAAGTGGCTTTTCTAGGTCATGTGGTTTCTGCTGAAGGAATTAGAGTGGATCCCCGAAAAGTTGAGGTAGTTCTGGGATGGAAGCCACCAAAATCAATATCGGAAATTCGGAGTTTTCTGGGTTTGGCAGGCTATAACCAAAGGTTCGTAGAAGGATTTTCTCTGATTGCTGCACCATTGACGAAACTGTTAAGGAAAGGGGTAGCATTTGTCTGGACTGAGAATCAGCAAAAAGCTTTTGACCATTTAAAAAAGGTATTGACTGAAGCACCAGTGTTGATTCAACCGAAGTCTGGGAAGGACTTCACTATGTACAGCGATGCATCGCATGTGGGGTTAGAATGTGTATTGATGCAAGAGGGTAAGGTGGTCGCTTATGCTTCGCGACAGCTTAAGCCTCATGAAGTGAACTACCCTACGCACGATTTAGAGCTAGCAGCAGTGATCTTCGCATTGAAAATCTGGAGACATTACTTATATGGAGAAAAGTGTATATGATACACAGACCATAAGAGCCTAAAGTATCTGTTAACTTAGAAGGAGTTAAACCTTAGGCAACGAAGATGGGTAGAGTTGCTTAAGGATTACGACTGTTTGATTGAGTACCACCCAGGTAAGGCTAACGTGGTGGCTGATGCGTTGAGTCGAAGGGTTGTTTCTGATTTGAGAGCCTTGTTTGTACGTTTGAGTCTGTTTAATGATGGAAGTCTGTTAGCAGAATTGCAAGTGAGGCCTACTTGGACTGAGCAGATTAAAGAAAAATAGTTGAAGGATGATTCGTTGGTTCTTCGGTTTCAGCAAGTTGAGAAGGGTGACAATGAGGATTTTGAACTGAATACTGAAGGAGTTTTATGCTTCCGAGGAAGAATTTGTGTTCCGAAGGACTCTGAACTTGAGACAGTCAATATTGAAGGAAGCTCATGGGGGACTTTGTGCCATGCATCTTGGAGGGAATAAGTTGTATCACGACTTACAAGTATTGTACTGGTGGCCTGGGCTTAAACGAGAAGTAACGGAATTCGTGGGGAAATGTCTGACATGCCAGCAAGTGAAAGCTGAGCATCAATTTCCTTCTGGATTACTGCAACCAGTGAAAATTCCATTGTGGAAGTGGGAAAGAGTCACTATGGACTTTGTGAGTGGGCTACCTTTGACACCCACCAAGAAAGATTCTGTGTGGGTAGTGGTGGATAGGTTAACAAAATCTGCCCATTTCATACCAGTTCATACTGATTACTCCCTGCAAAAGTTGGCTAGGTTGTATGTGGCAGAGATAGTGTGAATACATGGAGTGCTAGTGTCGATTATTTCCGACCGAGACCCTAGGTTTACATCTCGGTTCTGGAAGAAGTTGGAGGAGGTATTGGGTACACGCTTGGATTTCAGTATTGCCTCTCACCCACAGACAGATGGACAGTCGGAGAGGGTTATTCAGATTTTGGAGGATATGTTAAGGGGTTGTATCATCGATTTTCGCGGGAGTTGGGAGGACTATTTGCCATTGGCGGAGTTTGCATACAATAATAGCTACCAAGCAAGTATTCAGATGGCTCCATATGAGGCACTTTATTGGCGGAGATGTCGTACGCCTTCGTGTTGGACAGAGTTGGGTGAATGACAAGTGCTTGGACCAGAGTTGGTGGTAGATACCGAGAGTAAGGTTAAGTTGATAAAAGATCGATTAAAGGAGGCATTTGATAGATAGAAGTCGTGTGCGGATCTAAAGATCAAAGAGATAGAGTTTGCTGTTGGGGATATGGTTTTCTTGAAGGTTCCACCTTGGAAGAAGATCTTGAGATTCGGCAAGAAGGGCAAATTGAGTCCGCGGTTTATAGGGCCTTATCGGGTTCTTAAGCGGGTCGGGCCAGTAGCGTATCAGTTAGAGTTACCAACAGAGTTGGACAGAATCCATGACGTCTTTCATGTGTCTCTGTTAAGATGATATCGATCGGATCCCTCACATGTTGTGCCAGTGGAGGAGATTGAAGTAAGGACTGATTTGACCTTTGAGGAGGAGCCTGTGCAGATATTGGCACGAGATGTTAAGGTTCTCAGAAGGAAATCTGTTCCGTTAGTGAAAAGAGACTATGCGTCAACAATACCCTCAACTATTTGGATCGGGTAAATTTTGAGGCCGAAATTTCTTTTAGGGGGTAGAGTTGTAACGCCCCAATTTTCAGGAATTCTGTGAGTGTTGGCAAATTTTAAATTTTGGTGTTCTGTCTGCTTGGCATAGATTTAATCAGGTTAGTGGGTCTCTAGAAGGCCCAAGTTTAAGTTAAAATCTGGTAATTTTAGTTAATTTTAATTCTATAGAAGAAGGGGTTCTGGTTAGCTGGGCTTTAAGGTATTAGCTGGGTAAAATAAAACACAAGGAAGCCCGTGGTAAGTTGGCTTGTGGCGTCACTTGGGGGCTTGAGAGGTGGCTTGTGGATGACCAAGGAAAGCAAAGGTTCGAGTCGCAATGTAAGCAAATTGGTGATATTAATTTTTATGTACAAAAAAGGTAAGTAGTGGAACTAAAGTGAAAGGCTGTCAGGAGAAGATTTAGGAGCTGATAAGGGAGAGGATTTAGGAGCTGATAAGGGGGAGGCTTTAGGAGCTGATAAAGGAGAAGATTTAGGAGTTGACCAAGGAGCAGGAGTTGGCCGGCCAAGGGCCTCTAGCATGGGAAAATTCGGCTAGGTTAAGTGCCAGTATAAATTCGGCATGAGGGGGAAAGTTGTGCCGTTTGCTGACCATTCTCCTCTTCTTTCTTTTCTCCTCTTTCTTCAAATTTTTTCTTTTTCTTCTTTTCCTCCATAGCCGAATCTCTCTAACTACCTGTGCATCTCCATCTTTTTCTTCAAACGTTTCTAAAACCTTCATATCCATTGCCATAAAAAGCCGAAATCCCAAAAACTATACTTTCTTCTGTGCCGATTTCTCCTAGCCAATTTTATTATCTTTTCCATCATTCTTGACCGATTCTCTAGTTCTCTAAACCTCAAAGTTCTGTCGACAAGACCATAGCAAAACCCTCCTATTTCATCTTTATTTACACAGCTTCAACAGAAGCCGAAAACCCCACTCTCTTAGAGACTTGGCCGAATAGTGAGATCACTGAAGGCTTGACTTTTGTTATCATTTGAGGGCTTAGGTCGGCATCAGAATTGAGTAGAAATTAATTGGGATCATTGACCGAAGGAACCGGTGGTAAGTCTTTTCAATCTAGTCTTTATTTCGTATTTTAGAAAAGCTGAAACCCCTAAAGGTTAGGCAGGCTGTCGACTTGGACTTGTAGCCCTAAGGGGTTGTGATAACTGCTTTGCCTTGATAATAATGTGATATAGAGGCTGCTGATCAAGGGCTTGGACAAGTGGAGCAACGGGATCTAAGTTTAGTCGCAAACTTCGGCAAAGGTAGGATTGCTAGTGTCTAAGTTGTTATGGCCGAATAAGGTAAGGAGTTATTATGTAGTTCGTTTCGGTAGTTAGATTAACGTGGTAATAATATAATTGTAGGTAGTTCGTGCGTGGATCTCATCAAACTAATCGTCATAAAATAGGTGTGTAACTGACACCTTTTCTTAGTCTAGATCGGCAAAAGTCGAAAAGCCGAAATGCCGAAATATCAATCCATACCATTCATCATTTCACAAATTTACAATGAACTTTTACTACAATTACAAAGAAGCCCTTAAATGACATTTTTATCAAAAAATCACTTTAAAGAACTTGTTTATTTATCAACAAGGACCCATAATCTTTCATAAAAGATCAAGAATCACACAACAGTATTCATGGCACAACCCTAAATCTTTAACAGTTTTGCAAACTGATCCTCGGGCTAGCTAGATTAAGCTACAACGATCTCGAAAACATAAAAATCATTAAAAACAGGACCTAGAATCACACCATGCAAAGACTTGAACTTGCAAAAATTTCAAAGCTTGAATATGGCTTCTTTTTTCCTTAATTTTGATGGATAAAATCTTAAGGAAGATGATACTACACTTTTATTTGTTTTAATTTTAAGTTGACTTATAAATTTACCCTTTTAACCTTGGTTATTTACTTTAATATTCACTTAAACCATGTCTAATATCGTCCACTAACCATATGAATGGTATTATTACCATTTAAGTCACTCACATTTAAGTTTCATAGCTATATAACACCTTTAGGTACTAGAACTTCACTTTTGCACATTTTATGGTTTAGTCATTTTCAAATAATTAAACATGCAAACATCAAATTTCTTAACGAAATTTTTATACAACCTTTCTAATATTCCATAAACATTAAACTTATAATAAAATAATAATTTACTCATCAAATTTGTGGCCTCAAAACTACTATTTTGATTTCACTAAAATCGTGTTGTTACATTATCAATTAAAATGTTTGAATGTATATACAATATATATAATTCAAAAAAATATCATCAAAATACATAAAACAATACTGCATGAACTTTCCAGGGCTAAACAACAAAGATGGAAATATCAGGGACTAGCCAACATTTCTCTTTTCCGCTATCATCTACCAGTTCCTGATCTATACAGTAATTTTGTAACAACCCGTTTTTATTCAAATCGGAACAGTGGTTTTGGGACCACATATCTGAAGTTGAAATAACTTTTTTATTATTATTTTAATGTTTACAGCATGATTGAATAATTGTGTGAAAATTTCGTTTAGAAATTTTATCGTTTGGGTGTTTAATTCGACAAAAAGGACTAAATCGCATAAAGTGTGAAAGTGATGTTCTATTAGTTAAAGGTATTTAATAGATAAGGAATCTTAAATTAGAGGTCCTTATGTTGTAATTAGACCATGATTAGTGTTAGTGGACAAATATGGACATGATTAATGAATTTTAATGAATTAATAACAAGGTTAATTTGGTAATTTGTAAATATAAGTTAATTAAATGAAACAAACATAATTTTAAGGCTTCCATCTTCTTCTAGCTGAATTTAAAGAAAAAAAAGATGTCATTTTTGTGCTTTGAAGGTTCGACCATGGTATCTTGAGCATGTAAGTGATTTTTTACTCTATTTTTAATGATTTCTATGTTTTTGTGATCGTTGCAACTAGGTCTAGCTAGCCCAAGGACTAATTTGCAAAATTTTTAAAGATTTAGCATTTTTCCATTGATGAATACATGTGTGTTTTGATGTTTGATGATAGATTATGAATGGTTTTTGATAGATAAACAAGATTTGTTAAGTGATTTTTAGTGAAAATGCAAATTAGGGACTTAAATTGTGAAATATGGAAACTTTGTGGTTAAAATGTAAAAAAAATGGAAAATATGGGCTGATAGGGACCTAATTGTAATTCAGCTAACATGGGTTGTGGTTGAATTGCATTAATTTGTGTTTTTTATGAAATAAAGACTAAATTGTAAAAGATGTGAAACTTCACATTGGGGCAATTGTGTAAAATGCCTTAAAGTGAATTTTGGACTAAATTGAATAGAGAGATGATTAAATAAGTTAACTTTGATTATATATAGATCAAGAAAACTAAAACTCGGATCTAGATCGAAGGAAAAACAAAGTTCTCGACTAATGGACCAATTTAGCCGTTTTTTACATCCGAGGTAAGTTCGTATGTTATAAGTATTGTTATAATTATGTTTTAAATGCTTTGATATTGTATAAACTGTGAACACGAGATTACAGACATTTCAACAATGATTCAACGATGATTTGGTACTGAAAATCCTGGTTGAACCTTAGGAATAGATTAGGATACGAATGACATGTCATTACGGAATACATTGATTTGGCTTCGGGCCATGATATCGGCACTTTAGGTGCAAGTTACATTGATTTGGCTTCAGGCCATGATATCGGCACTTCGAATGCGAGCTACATTGATTTGGCTTCAGGCCATGATATTGGCAATTAGGGTGTCAGACTCCTAAGTATCCAAATTTTATTTCAAATGGTTCAACGGGTATATTTGAATATGTGAATTGTTGAGAAATAGATATGTACCAGTACAGGTATGTACAGAAAACTATTCGAACAATGAGTAAAAGGAAGTTGTTAGCCTGTGATTAATTATGTGATTAAATTTCATGTTAACTTTGTGATTAATGCTTTGATGCAATTTATGTCATATATTTTTAAATGTAAATGAATGGTGAGACTTGCTTATTTTTTTTATACGAGCTTACTAAGCTATAAATCTTACTTTGTTTATTTTCCAATGTTTTATAGTGAATTCAAAGCTAGCTCAGACTTGGGGATCGTCGGAGACATCGTCACGCTATTCTATTATCACTTCGGTACCTTTTGAGCTTATGTTTTAAGTATATGGCATGTATAGGGACTTTGGTCATTTTGGTTGTGTTGGTAATGAATTTAGCCATTTGAATTGGCTTGTAAATAAATGTTTTAGATTGTATATATAGCCATGAGTGATGGCTCATTCTTGGTTATTTTGGTATATTTGAATCATGTATATATATGTGTCTATGTCTTGTGAAATGTGTTGAATGATGGTTGTGTGATGCTTAATGGTAATAGCCATTATGAGTATCAAATGATTGATTTGTGTATATTGGTTTGCTTATGAAATTAGGCTAAATGATGCATATTTGGAAGTGTATATTTTGTTGAATGGCATATGTGATTTTGATCCAAACGGTATGGTATATTTTGTGTCTTGTGTGTATTGAGAAAAGTGGTATAGATTATGCATGAATTGGTTGGTTAAAATGTAATGTTATGCTATGTCTTGGTGCCAATTGGGTTGATGTAGGTGTGCACAAATTTGGGTGGCAAATTGGCTTGGTAAATAGCCTATTTTTGTCCACACGAGCAGAGACACGGGCGTGTGTCTCAGCCGTGTGTGATACACGGTTATGTACACGGCCGTGTGTCCCCTAGTGTTGAAATTAGAATCAAGTCAATATGCTCCACACGGCCTCACACACGGGCGTGTGACTTGGCCATGCAGCATAAGTTAGTATACCCTACAGGTTTGGCATGGCCTAGCACACAGCCTGGCACACGAGCGTGTATGGCAATTTTTAGGGCAAACAGGCTAGTCACACGGGCATGTGTGTTGGCCGTGTGACCCAAGTCAGAGAGTTACACGGGGTCGGACACAGGCTGGGACATGGTCATGTGCTCCCATTTCGAATGTCCACACAGCCTGTGACACGGGCGTGTCTGTTGGCCGTGTGAGAGACACGGCTAGGCCACACGGACGTGTGTCCCCTATTTTTGAGAAAATTTCTAACTGTTCAAAAAGTTTCCAAAGTTATCGGTTTAGTCCCGAACCACTCCCAATGCATGTTTAGGGCCTCGTAGGCTCGTATTAGGGACAAAATGTTTGGTTGTGAATAGAACGTATATGATTTGATTAATTGTATGTTTAAAATGTGGTATAAGTCCGGTAATGCTCTGTAACCCTATTCCAGCGTTGAATACGAGTGAAGGGTGCTACAAATTTTATTTTAATTATCAGTTTCAAATGTTTTATAACAATTCATTTTATGCATATGACTTTTTATTGACATATTTCACAATTACCCTAAGCTTCTTCATTTTATTCAGTTTAGCCTCTAAAATCGAAATAAGTTTATTTTTCACAATTAGGCCCAAATCTATTATGACGAATTCATTATCATCCCTATAAAGCCCTCAAGTTTTAAAATTTATAGAATTTTCAAGGTAATTTCAATAATTTAATAATTTAGTCCCTAAACTCAAAACTATTCAAAATTACTTTACAAAATAGTCTTATTTCATCATCAAGCTTTAAACTCAAACATAAACATCAAGAAAACTTCAAGAACATCAATAGAAAGTTTTCAAAACTTTTAACAATTTCACAAAATAATCCCCGGCCTAGCTAGATTAGCTACAACAATATCAAAAATATAAAAATTACTAAAAACGGGTAATTGATGGACTTACATGCAAAGAAATAAAGGGTAGAACATTTAATGTAACAACCCATTTTTCAGTGAAAATCAGAACAGTGGTTTTGGGACCACAAATTATTTTCAAAAATAAAATTTATTTTTATTTTATTACATGGTCCGTAATATGTTAGAAATTTCATGTGAAAATCCCGAGAAGAAAATTTTATTGATTATGTGCTTAATTAAGGAAAGGACTAAATCGCATAAAATGAAAAGGTTGAATTCTAATAGCTAGAAGAATTAAATATCTATGAAATTCAAAACTTGAGGTCCTTATATGGTAATTAGACCATTAAAGAATAGTATCTAGATATTTTGGTGACTCATCCATGGAAATTTAGAAAAAGGGCAAGGACTAAATTGGAAATTGAATTAATTTAATTAATTAAAAAGATGATAAAAGATATAATCTTATATTTCTCATATTCTTCCCCAAAAATACATGGAAACCCTAAGAGAGAGAGAAGAAACTTTCATGGCTTAATTGGGTAAGTTTCCTTGTCCCGTTTTTAGTAATTTTTATATTTTTGAAACTGGAATAGCTTAATCTATTTGTTTGGGGGATCAAATTGAAGAGTTATCAAAGTATGGAAATTAGGTCATCGATGTATATGTTGAAAATTTGAAATTTATGGTAGAAAATGAAAGGTTGTTGATAGATAAATAACTTTTACAAAGTCATTTTTTATGATAACATGATTTAGGGACTAAAATGTAAAGTTGTGAAAATTGATGAAAAATTTTGAAATTTATAGAAAATATGTGCTGTAAATTTTCTGTTGAAATTTTGGTTAGGCTTGGAATAGGGAGTAAATTGCATAAATTTCATTTTCCGAGCTTAGGGACAAAATTTAAATTTATGGAAAAGTTAGGGGCAAAATGGTAATTTTTCCTAAGACATAAATTAAGCCAAATGAATATGAAATGTGTGAAATTGATGATTAAATTTATTTATATAGATCCGGACAACAAATTTGAGGTTAGATCGAGGGAAACAAAAGGTTTCGGATTAGTAGATTTTATATGCGAACCAGTGTCGAGGAAAGCTCGTGTAACTTAATTGAGCATGTAAATATGTTGAATTGAATGTTGTATTTGTATAGAATGTGATTCATATTTATGTGAATTAATTGGATGTTATAATATAAGAATTGAATACATGTTTGATATAGTTTGAAAAGGGTTAAGTTCTGTTTGAATATCGAATTTCGATGGACAAATGTGATTTCCCCTATTGAATGAGGTCTTGCATTTGTTGCTGATGGGATTTAGCTCAGACGAATAATTCTATTGACCTCATTACAGAAAGGGTTTAGTCTGGACTGGTGATCCTATTATATGATATATGGCTCGAGAGTGTGCTTTATGATTAAGTGCCTTAATAGGTAATCCTGAATATGAACTGACGGGTTATTGAATTGTACACCTTAAGTGTACTATTTGAGCATCCATCGGAATTTCAATGGTTCAACGGAAAAAATACTTGACATGATATTAGAATTATGATATGAAATGAATAATGTCTTGAAATAATACAGCATGATGAGCTCATCTATGTTTACTTGATGTATATGAAAATTTTGTGACTAACATGTTTGATTGAGTGCATGTGTTTAGGAAATTTTGCCAAGTTGATGGAAAACATGATTTTGTATGCTTAGATTTAACAAACGAGATTGGTAAATTTAGTTTTCATTATACGAACTTACTAAGCCTATAATGCTTACTCTGTTTTAATTTCCCCTACTTTATAGTGCTGCGAAAGTTGGAGATCATTGGTGTAACACCCCTTACCCGTATCCGACGCCGAGACAGGGTTCGAGGTGTTACCGGACTAACACATAAACATTCACACAAAGCTGGGCCCTAAAATTTCGTTCAAAATTAAAAAATTTCAATTGCATGCAAATTGTCCCTTATAAGGGCCTACGACGCCCTAAACATGCATCGGAAGCGATTCAGGACTAATCCGAGAACTTTTAGAGTCTTTTCGACACTTAAAAAATTTTCTTGTTTTGGAGAGTCACACGCCCGTATGGGTACGCCGTGTGGTCACACACGCCCCTATGGCTTGAGACACGTCTGTGTCCTCAACCCATGTAACTCTCTGACTACGACGTCATCATAAAAATAGAGTCACACGCCCGTGTGCTTAAGCCGTGTGCGAATTAAATTCTTGAAATTAAGTGTAGACTTCACACGGCCTGGGCACACGCCCATGTTCTAAGGTCATGTCCTCCACACGGCTGAGACACAAGACCGTGTCTCTGCCTGTGTGTTTTCTACTAGGCATTCTGTTTAACATTAATTAGGGTACAGGGGACACACTGCCAGAACACACGCCCTTGGGGCAAGCCGTGTGTCACACACAGTCTAGACACATGCTCGTGTGTCTACCCGTGTAGACAAATTTAAGGCTATTTTCCAAGCCAATTGCCACCCTTATTTGTAAAACGCATTCATAGTAGTCATCATCATTCAACCATTAACAACCAATAGCCATATCATAAAGGAATTGGCATATACATGTATAGATGAATAGGTTTACAACCCAATAATCATTGTGAGCCATATCTCATGGCCTTATACAAAATGAATCATAATACCGTCAAAAGCCAACACATTGGCTAAAAAATATGACATATGACAAAATAACCAAGTTCGTATACATGCCATACTCAAATTAATGCGACTAACTACTCCCAAAAAATCTAATTGATAGTGTAAGCGAGCCTCTGACGTCCTTTGATTCCTGAGCTAGCTTGGTGATACTCTAAGAAAATGGAAAAGAGAGGGAGTGACCATGAAGCTTAGTAAGCTTGCATGTAAATAATAAGCAATAAAAATATGCATTTTCATATACATACATAACATTATTTGATTCCTCACATTCTCAATAATCATTGTAGTCATATCCTATCTCATTCGATTTACATAATATTCAATATAATTCATGATCATAATTCCTTCATTCTCATCTTACAAAAGTTTTATCATTTCGTAATCTCAATAACTACGAGCTTGGCGTACATACCTATACTCTCCCAACATGATCATACCTCATCATTTCTTTGACAACTCCTTAGGCTACCCGTTGTGCAACGCCCAGAATTTGGGCCTAGAAGTATTGGGCCTTGAGTATGCGTCCGTAAGGAGGTTGTATATAAGCATTTAACTGAGCAAGGAAATGACACAATTAAATGTCTGCTTTGGTGGTTAATGGCACTAAGGAGTGGTGGAGAAATCATGGGTTCAAACCCGGGCTTTAGCAAAAAAATTTGGCTTTAAGTGAATAAAACCCTGGGTGTTTGGATGAAGGCCTTTTAAATTATTGTGGTAAATAAATGACATAAAGAAGCATGTGGTCTAGTGGTTGTAGCGTCATTAAGGTTGTAAGAGAGCCTGGGTTCAAGTCTTGGCTCTTGTAATTTATTTTGGTTTTTCTTTTAAAGGAACCTAGACTTTGGCCTATAGACCTTATAATTAATTGAGGATATTTTGTGACACAAAAAGAGCCTGTGGTGGAGTGGCAAGGTGGCGTGTTGTGTTACTATGAGGTCTGAGGTTCAAGCCCTGAGATGCGCAATGGAGTATTTATTTTGTTGTTTGAGCTATGTAGGAGGTGGAGTTGGACTGGAACTCTGTGGTTGAAGTAGTCATAAAAAAATAACGAATTTTCCTAATGGTTGAAAGTAATCCCACATCGGGAAGCTAACATGAGCATTGGTGAGAAGCTGGCTTTAAATAGAGCGAACAAGATGAGTTGGTGGGGGGGAAGTGATTAAGACTCAATACAGAATGTGCCACAATTGGTGATCGTGGACTTCGGCGTGTTCTCATAAACAGGTGTGTATTCACGCCCTTCATTGTTGGAAGTCGGAAAAAGCTGAAAAGTCGAAACTAGCCATTCAAGGCCTCACAAGCGTGCGAACGCACAAGGGGCGAATCGAGCCCACAAATCATGGGCAATAGACAACAGATGCACGGGGTTGGGTTATTATTATGGACGGAGGAAGTGCACGGTGTAACACCCTAATACCCATGTCCAATATTAATTTAAGTAATTACAACAACGTTTCCATGAATAACTTCTATAGTAAGCACATACTAAAACAAGGGTAAAAATGTAAGGTGATTTTTCTCCTCTTGACCGAATATACATACATAATGTATCTCGAATGCTTAACATGTTAGTTCAAGCATAACATAATCACACTCATATCACAATATGGATTCATATGTCAAGTTGATTTCACTTCAAGATTTATAATTAAACCATTATCACATCCATACATAGAACTTTAGCTATATTCACATGGCCTTATATATATACAATACTATCAAAATAGCAACCTCCCAAAATATTATTCTATACATGCCATAAAGTCTATTTGAGTTTTAAACAAAGATACCAAAAAGGGGTTGTCAAAAGATGTGATGACTTCGTAATGAATCCAAGCTTTTCTCGACAAGATGATCTATACAAAACTAGTAAACACACCAAGTGAGTTATTAACTCAATAAGTCCTAAGAAATTTTAAAAAAAATGTAATGATCCAATTATCTTAACAAAAATTTAAAATTTCAATCCAATATTAGCCAAATTCAAACAGGATATCACAAGGAAATCTTATGTCACATGTGTACATTATGAATTTGGTACATACTTACCTGAATTCACTATGTACTCCTACACCATTTAATCGCAAATTGAAAGGACCATGGTAAATATCATATGCATATCATTGGCATATATATATAAATGACAAACAATGTCCAATTAATCAAATAAAGCACAAACCAGGCCGCTCCATCTATAAATCAATCTCCAATCCATTTAGATTCATTTATCATTAATTTATATCTTTATTCAATTATATACTAATTGAGCCAATTACCTTTCTCTTCTTTCTCTCTTCCCGAGCATTATCTATTAATATACAGATATAGATGAAGTCCCATGTCTAATATCCATGCACATTTCATTACTCCCAGTTTAAAGTTTTAAACTTTTTCATTTGCACAAGCAATTCTCTACGGTCGATATCGCACACTTAGTGCTTGATTTAAAGGTCCACACGCATAGTCCTCTTACTCATTCGCACACATAGTGCCGCGTTTCCTCGCACACATAGTGCTATATAATCTCACACACATAATGCCATGTAGTTTTTGCACACATAGTGTCGCATAACCTCGCACACATAGTGCTGAAATTTCTTATCTATAGCTACCACTATGTCATAGATAGGTTGATAAATCTCGTCAGGTTGTACTAAAACTGAAGCCTCAGTCATTAATACCTTTAGTTTCTCAAAACTCTGTTGGCATTTCTCTATCCATTCAAACTTGACATCTTTCTGTAATAACCTTGTCATTGGAGTAACAAACATGGAAAATGTAACGCTCTAATTTTATGTGCAATATTAACCGTAACTTAAATTACTTAGGAACTTACCTTTTTAGTCGGATGAGCAACTCCAATCAGCTACTCAACCGCTTTCGCTTTTCCTTTGGCCGAACTTGGCTCCCTTTGATTTTGAGCTCCAACTAAGCAAATAAATTAATTCAATCATTGTAGCCCCAATTTATATTCATTCCTCATAGACACACACACATATTCGGTATTCTATCTAATATTAACCATAGCCGAAAACCTATCATACAATTAAAACCCTTGTTCAAATTATTATTCACTAAAATACTATGGCCGAATCCCTCAATTAGCTAACATAGCCTCTTGTATTCAATCTAATCACGTATATACAACCTAAATCCCTCTTTTAACACATAATTCACTATCTTGGAATTCATTTTCTAACTAATTTAACTTACTCCAAAGCCGAATACTATTTGAGCATTAAGCTCATGTTCTTTTCATTATTAAGCAAGTATTATAACTCAACTAACATCCATTTTCAATTTGAAACATCAACATTCAAAATTAAACACGAAAATTCATAGCCGAATATATATATACTTTGTCCCAAACTCATAAATTCATCCATTCTAAGCTCAATTTTCCAATTAAACAAGTACTACTAATATTAAACATTATTTCACAATTTATCTTAAATTACCGAATGGACTCATGCTCCTAATTCATATACTTAACTTCATTAGCCACCTACTCAAGCTCATTTGAGCCACATATAGTAATTTAGTTTGTTCATACTCAATTAGAAACATTTCTCCTTACAAATTATCAAAACATACACAATGTAACCCATTGAGCTCATGACCGAATGCTTCATGCATCACAAACACAAAATCATACACATGGGTCATGTTAGGAGCTTCAAAACCAATTTAAATTTCTCAAAATCCAAAGAAAAACATATGAAATCATACCTTAACTCCTAACACAAGATGGCCGAATGCCTTAGGTGTTTTGTCTTCAATTTCTTGTTTAGTTTCGACAAAAGGGGAGACAAAAGTGAGAAACTTTGTTTTTATCACCCTTTTTCTATTATTAATTCATGGTTTTCTAATATAAAACTATTTAATATTATCTCACTAATATAAAATACACAAAATGCCAAATTTTTCATCATCATTACCGTCCACTATAATCATAGTGGTCCATTTGACATGCAAGTCCTCTATGATGCTATCCAAATACAATTTGGCCACTTCAACTTTTACCTATCACATTTTTATGGTTTCTCAACTAAGTCCTTTCAAGTAAAATTCCCATTCATAAGACTAAATTAAAACATAAAATTTTCACACATGCACTATCACACATAGAAGTTATGCAAATAAATTTTAAATAAATTTTATGACTCAGTTTTGTGGTCCCGAAACCACATTCCGACTAGGGTCAAATTAGGGCTATCACAACCCTCCCTCACTTAAAAATTTTCGTCCTCGAAAATCTTACCAGCGAATAAATTCGGATAATGTTCTTTCATAGAGTCTTCGAGCTCCCAAGTACCCTCTTCTACTCCATGTTTGACCCATAATACTTTTACTAAAGAAATCTTCTTATTCCGCAATTCTTTCATTTCTTGAGCTAAGATACGTATCTGTTCTTCTTCATAGCTCAAATTCGATTGAATCTCAACTTCAGATAAACCAACCACATGTGAAGGATTCGATCTATACCGTCTAAGCATCGATACATAGAACACATTATGAATCTTTTCGAGTTCAGGTGGCAGAACCAATCTATAAGCAACCGGCCCTATCCATCCTGCTATCTCGTACGGTCCAATAAATCTTGGGCTCAATTTGCCCTTACGGCCAAATTGGAGTAACTTTTTCCTGGGTGAGACTTTCAAAAATACTTTATCACCAATTTGTTACTCAATATCTTTGCGTTTCAAATCTGCATATGATTTCTGACGATCCGATGCTGCCTTCAAACTATCACTAATCACTTTCACTTTTTCTTCAGCTTCTCTGATCAAATCAACCCCGTATATCTTATTTTCACTGAGTTCGGTCCAATACAATGGTGTGCGGCATTTGCGACCGTATAAAGCCTCGTATGGTGCCATCTTGATACTTGATTGGAAGCTATTGTTGTATGCGAATTCAATCAAAGGTAAATATCGTTCCCACGAACCACTAAACTCAAGAATGCAACATCTCAACATATCTTCGAGTATCTGAATAACTCGTTCAGATTGACCATCTGTCTGGGGATGGAAAGCAGTGCTAAAATGTAGCTTAGTACCCAACGCTTCATGCAATTTTCTCCAGAATCAGGATGTAAATTTGAGGTCTCTATCAGAAACAATAGAAGTAGGTACTCCATGTAGTCGAACAATTTGAGAAACATATAATTCTGCCAATCTATCGAGTGAAAAATCTGTACGAACAAGGATAAAATGAGCGGACTTCATCAATCTATCAACAATAACCCAGATTGAGTCTTTCTTGCTCTGTGTCAATGGTAAACCAGATACAAAGTCCATCGTTACTCGATCCCATTTCCACTCAGGTATCATGATCGGCTGTAATAATCCCGAAGGCACCTGATGTTCCGCTTTCACTTGTTGACATATCAAACATTTAGAAACAAAGTCGAAAGTGTCTCTTTTCATACCATGCCACCAATATTGTCTTTTTAGATCGTTGTACATTTTCATGCTACCAGGATGGACCGACATTCGGCTACAATGGGCCTCACTCAAAATCATCGAAGTAAGTTCTGAATTTCTCGGAACACAAAATCGACCTCTGAATCTTAAACAATCATTGTCGTCAATTTGAAACTCTGAACCCATATTAGAATCACATTGAGCTCGCTTAGCAACCAATTCTTCGTCAATTTTCTATGCTTCACAAATTTGTCGTATTAACACTGGTTCTGCTTTTAATTCCGCTACTAGCACATCATCAGCGGAAATAGACAGATGTACATTCATTGCTCGAAGAGTAAACAGAGATTTTTGACTTAGGGCATCAGCCACCACATTTGCTTTACCAGGATGATAATCAATGACAATTTCGTAATCCTTTAATAATTCAAGCCATCGTCGTTGTCTCAGATTCAAGTCTCTCTGAGTCATTAAATATTTTAGGCTTTTGTGATCAGTATAAACATGGCATTTCTCTCCAAACAGGTAATGACGCCAAATTTTAAAAGCAAACACAATCGCAGCTAGCTCAATATCATGAGTTGGATAATTTTTCTCGTGAGGCTTTAGTTGTCTCGAAGCATATGCAACAACTCTACCTTCCTACATCAGCACACAACCCAAACCGTTCAAAGAAGCATCACTGTAGACTACGAACTCTTTACCAGACTCTAGCTGAACTAACACAGGAGCCTTCGTCAAAAGGGTTTTCAGCTGGTCGAAACTTGTCTGACACTTCTCTGACCACTCAAACTTGATATCTTTCCGGAGTAGTTTCATCAACGCTGTTGCGATCATCGAGAAACCCTTAACGAATTGTAGGTAGTACCCCGCGAGTCCCAAAAAGCTCCAAACTTCAGAAACATTCCTCAGAGGTTTCCAATCGAGAATGGCTGAAATTTTGTTCAGATCAACTTTAATACCCGAAGCGGATATAATATGTCCCAGAAAGCTGACCTCCCTTAACCAGAATTCATATTTACTGAATTTTGCATACAACTGATTATCTCGTAAAATCTGTAGTACAAGCTCACGTGTTCGGCATACTCGGACTCGTTGTGAGAATAAATTAGAATATCATCTATGAACACCACTAAAAATCGACTAAATACTGTCTGAATACCCGATTCATCAAATCCATGAAAACCAGAGGGGCATTAGTGAGCCCAAACGGTATCACTAAAAACTCATAGTGTCCATATCTCATTTTGAAAGCAGTCTTAGGAACGTCTGAATCTCTAACTCGCAACTGATAATGGCCAAATCACAAATCAATCTTCGAAAACACGGAAGCTCCTTTCAACTGGTCAAATAAGTCATCTATCCGCGGCAACGGATATTTATTCTTTATCGTCACTTTATTGAGCTGACAGTAATCAATACACATTCGCATAGTTCCGTCTTTCTTTTTCACGAATAGAACTGGAGCACCCCAGGGTGAGAAGCTGGGTAGTGCAAAACCTCTGTCAGTCAACTCTTGCAATTAAGCTTTCAATTCTTTTGACTCAATCGGTGCCATTCGATACGAAGCGATTGAAATCAGTGTCGTACTCGGAACCAATTCTATGCCGAACTCTACTTCTCTAACAGGTGGCAATCTCGGTACTTCCTCAGAAAACACTTCTGGATACTCACAAACTACAAGCACAGTCTCGAGCTTTAGTTCCGATACCTTGCTATCCAGTATATATGCAAGATAAGCTTCATAACCCTTCCTCACATATTTCTGAGCTAACACAGAAGATATCACTGCTGGTAACCCACTCAGATCACTAGACTCAATTCGAATCATTTCACCACTTGAACATCGCAAGTCTATAGTCTTTCGCTTGCAATTTACCACAGTATCATGTTCGGTTAACCAATCCATTTTGAGAATAATATCGAATTCGTCAAAGGGTAATAGCATCAAATCCACCAAAAAATAGAAATCTTTAATTATCAATGAACATCTCTTGCATACTTTATCAACTAACACAAACCAACCCAAAGGGTTTGACACTCGTATCACAAATTCAGTAGACTCAACAGGTAGAGTCTTACTGGACGCTAATGTTTCACATACGTAAGAATGAGTCAAACCAGGATCAATTAAAGCAAGTACACTAGTACTATAGAGAGTGAATGTACCAGTGATAACATCAGGGGAGGATGCCTCCTCTCATGCACGGATGGCATAAGCTCTGGCGGGGGCACGAGTCTCAGATCGAACTGCCATATCAGAAGTCCCTTTCTGATTACCACCCCTGCCTCCAGTATTTCTCGGTGGTCTACCTCTAGTTGTTGCACCACTCGATCTCGCACCTTGCATCTTATTTCTCTCATCAGGTTCCGTGCAATCTCGAATGAAATGATCCCGCGAACCGCATCTATAACAGGCTCTGTTAATAGACTTACCCCAACATTCAACTACATGTTGTCTTCCACACTGTGGACATTCGTGTTTTTCTTGCCGATTGTTGCCAACACTAGCAACCGGAGTAGCTCGAGAGTCCATTGATGGTTGCTCCTTAATAGAAATTATTGCAGTCGTCTTTGATCTGTTAGTATCATCTCTGAACTTCTTTGCAGCCGAAAAAAAATTTTTACCCATCGATCTTTTGCGAAAGTCCCTAGCTTCATATTCAGCTTTCTTTTTCTCCTTTCCAAGCTCTTCAGCCTTGCAAGCTCGTTCAACCAGTGTTACGAATTCCTTTATTTCTAAAATACCCACTAGCAGCTTTAAATCTTCGTTCAATCCCTCTTCATATCTTTTACACATGGAAATTTCATCAGTTACACACTCCCGAGCATAACGACTGAGTCTTACAAACTCACGTTCATATTCAGATACCGTCAAACGACCTTGTTTAAGCTCCAAAAATTCTTTGCATTGTTTATCGATGAATCGTTGACTAATATACTTATTACGAAACTCCGTCTGAAAGAAGTCCCAAGTAACTCGTTCCTTTGGAACAATTGAAATCGGGGTTCTCCACCAATAGTAGGCTGCATCTCGTAATAAGGATATTGCACACTTTAGACACTCATCGGGTGTGCAAGATAGCTCATCGAAAACGCGGATGGTATTATCAAGCCAAAACTCAGCCCTTTCAGCGTCATCAGTAGCTGTGGCTCGAAATTCTTCGGCCTTGCGCTTTCTAATCAAATTAACAGGAGGTTTACTCAGCCTCAAGGGATCAGTAGTTGCTGGTATTATAGGCACCAGAGGAGGATTATTTAAATTCAGAAATGGTTGAGCAGCCGGGTTTGTTCGGGCATATTGTGCAACCCACTCATTCATCATGGTAAAGAAGGCTTGCTTAGCCCCATCATCTTGATTACTCGCAGATGGTTGAGGTTCAACAGGCGTTGTCCCTTGCGCGGGAGTAGGCGCTACACTCTCAACGTCATCCGCTTAGGCTCTCTTTGGAGTGGATTTCATGTACTAATCAAAACAACAATTTCAATCGTCAGAAGTCATCACACTATCATATACTAGCATTATGGCATGTATAGCTAGACTCTCACGCTCTACGGTAGTCCTAGAATCGACTAAATCGTAGCTCTGATACCAATAAAAATGTAACACCCTAATACCCGTGTCCAATATTAATTAAGTAATCACAACAACGTTTCCATGAATAACTTCTATAGTAAGCACATACTAAAACAAGGGTAAAACTGTAAGGTGATTTTTCTCCTCTTGACTGAATATACATACATAATGTATCTCGAATGCTTAACATGTTAGTTCAAGCATAACATAATCACACTCATATCACAATATGGATTCATATGTCAAGTTGATTTCACTTCAAGATTTATAATTAAACCATTATCACATCCTTACATAGAACTTTAGCCATATTCACATGGCTTTATATATATACAATACTATCAAAATAGCAACCTCTCAAAATATTATTCTATACATGCCATAATGTCTATTTGAGTTTTAGACAAAGATACCAAAAAGGGGTTGTCAAAAGATGTGATGACTTCGTAACGAATCCAAGCTTTCCTCGACAAGATGATCTATACAAAACCAGTAAACACACCAAGTGAGTTATTAACTCAATAATTCCTAAGAAATTTAAAAAAAATGTAATGATCCTGTAACACCCCGAACCCGAGACCGACACCGGAGTCGAACACGAGGTGTTAACAGACTTTAAACCCCTTATAAAAAAATTTCCCAGACACTGCCAATCTGCGTACTAGTCGCTTTAAAAATCATATCTTGAGTTTCACTACTCGAAAATCAGTTTCGTGATTTTTCCCTGAAACTAGACTCATATGCCCATCTACATATTTTTTTCTAGAATTTTTGGTCTGGCCAATTAGTACAGTTTATTAGTCAAAGTCTCCCATGTTACAGGGATCGACTACACTGACCTTTGCGCATTACGACCTGGATATCTCCCTACACAGAGCTTAAATACTGATGCCGTTTGTTTCTATAGAAACTAGACTCAGAGAGGAATCTATACATACATGGTATGACTCCTAATTATCTCTGGTTAATTTATAATGAATTTCCAAAGTCGGAACAGGGAATCCAGAAACCGTTCTGGCCCTGTCTCACGAGAACCTGAATATCTCTTAACATACTGTCCGTATGATTGTTTCGTTACTTTCCTATGAAAGTAGATTAATCAAGGTTTGTTTACATAATTTATTCACTATTTAATTCCATTCCTACTATTTTTAGTGATTTTCCAAATCTACATCACTGCTGCTGTCAGCATCTGCCTTTAAGGTAGACTTTACCTATTTCATGGTTTCCATGATTCAACTAGCCCTTTTTGCATAAATAGCACAATTTATGAAAGTGATTAACCATCCCCGTGGCCAATCCTTGTCAAGCATATCCACACCAAATGATTATAACATTATACTCAAACACATATAAGCCATTTTCGCATGGCTATCCAAAATTTATACAAGTCCAAAGGGTCCACGACCCACAACAAACGGGTAGTCCTATACATGCCATTTCGAAGTTCAACCAAAATTGTACCAAAAGGGGGCTTTGATAGTGTGGGCGACTTTGACCTCAAGATCCCGAGTCCGATAGCTGGAGAACCAAATCTATAAAACAGAGGAGCAATGAAACGGAGTAAGCAATTTATGCTTAGTAAGTTTTGAGCAAGAAATTCCAGCACAACAAAAGTATAGCATTCATATAGCTAAACGGGTAATTTCATATGCACAAATTTACGATATCGTACTTGCTTCACATTATCAACCCTTATGTACATACACAAAAGATCAACTCAGCCAAAGGCCGGTAGCTCGTTTATCAACTGAGCGAATACTTATTTGTAAGGGCTCAACTAAATTCAAGCACATACGAAACATACCTCAATGTTGGGATGTTTCGAGAGTATTAATTGGAATTTTACAGCAAGTTCATTCATTCCCAAATCACGTACCTTCGGAATTTAACCGGATATAGCTCCTCGTTCAAATGCCTTCGGGACATAGCCCGGTTATAGTAATTCGCACAAATGCCTTCGGGACTTAACCCGGATTTAGTAACTCGCACAAATGCCTTCGGGCTTAGCCCGGAATTAGTATCTCGCACAAATGCCTTCGGATCTTAGTCCGGATTTAGTATCTCGCACAAATGCCTTCGGATCTTAGTCCGGATATGGTCACTTAGCACAAAGCCTTCGGGACTTAGCCCGGACATCATTCAAATAACCATGCACATTTAACAATAAATCATGGCACATTCGTATTTCATTTTCGTTAGCAAAACTCGAACACAAGACACTTATCATTCTTGTAATTTCGGCTCAATAGCCACACACAAAGAGCATGATTTTGATTTGCTTAAAACATGATCTAATCAAATCTTAATTTAAGCTCTCTTACTCAAGAACTTACCTCGGGTGTTGTCGAACGATTCCGATAGCTATTCGACCACTTTTTCCTTCCCTTTATCGGATTTAGTTCCCCTTTGCTCTTGAGCTTAATTAAACAAATAAATTGATTTAATCATTTGAGCATCGAAAAGAGGAACACAAGGCACTTAGCCCATATTTATACATTAGACATTAAAGTCACATATGTACGGAATCATGAATCAAACTCAACATTTTAGCTAATTTTTCCCCCTTGGCCGAATATGCATGTCTATTTTGGGGCCGATTTCAACACTTAATACATTCTACAAGTATGGTCACTTGTATTGACTAAACACCCTTTTGTTTCAAGTTCAAAACTTGGCTAATACACACATATACACACTAGTAAAGCATCCTCTCCCTTTCCATCAATTTAACACATGCATTGCTCATTAACATGCAAAAGTTATATTCGGCCTTAGCACACAACTTGCTAGCCGATTCTTCTCCATTTAGCAACCAATGCACATATGTGCTCACTCAAAAATGCTAAAAAGGAGGTTCAAGAATCATCAAGCCACCATCACATGCATCATTAACAAGCTTCATATTTAGCATGCAATGGCATTAACACAAACTCCACCTAGGCCGAATCTTAACTCATCCTCATGCCTCATCACCACAACATCAAACATCAACCAAGAATGATGCATCCATGGCCGAGTGTCATTTTCATCACATAGCAAGATTTAGACCATGGGCTAGGTAGAACTCAAGCTAACAACTAAAACATGCATGCATCTCATGGAACATCATCAAACATACCTTAGCCTAGCTACATGCATGGCCGAACCTCTTCAACCTTTCTTCTTCCTTCCTCCTTAAAATTTTTGGCCAAGGATGAACCAAAGGATGAGCATTTTTTTTCTTTGTTTTTTTTTTCTTTCTAGTTTCGGCTAAATGAAGATGAGAAAGGATGAACAAAAATTTTCTCCTTTCTTTTCTTCAGCTCACGGCAATGGGGGGGAAAACAACTACACACATTTTTTTTTGTATTCATCATACTCCTTTTCATTATTTTATGCCCATGCCCCTTATTTTATTTTTTTCCTACATACCTCACTAGGCCAACATGTTCCCAACATGTTTCCACCCATAGCATGGCCAACCACTAGCTCAAATTTTGGGTAATTTGACATGCAAACCCATCATTTTCACAACATGCATTAATAGACCATTTTAAATTAGCCTATCATATTTTCACCATGTCTCATATCAATCCCTATTTAATAATTTCTCATGCAATTGGCAAAATTGGAGAATGAAACTTCCACATACTCATGTACACACATAATAAGCATAGAATATGGAAATCAATTATTTTTATGACTCGGTTTTGTGGTCCCGAAACCACTTCCTGACTAGGGTCAATTTTGGGCTGTCACAACTCTCCCCCACTTAAGAAATTTTCGTCCCCGAAAATCTTACCGGTAAATAGGTTTGGGTATCGTTCTTTCATCGAGCTCTCGATTTCCCAAGTAGGTTCCTCAATCCCGTGTTTGAGCCATAACACCTTAACTAACGGAACCCTTTTGTTTCGCAACTCTTTAACTTCACGAGCTAGGACACGCATCGGTTCTTTTTCATAACTCATATCGGCTTGAATTTCAACCTCTGATGGGCTAATTATGTGCGATGGATCAGATCGATAGCGTCGAAGCATCGAAACATGAAAGACGTCGTGAATCTTTTCAAGCTCAGGGGGCAAAATCAATCTATACGCAACCGGACCAACTCGTTCGGAGATTTCGTACGGTCCAATGAATCTCGGGCTCAACTTGCCCTTACGGCCAAACCTGAGTACCTTTTTCCAAGGCGAAACTTTAAGGAACACTTTATCTCCCACCTGATATTCAATATCCTTTCGTTTCAAATCCGCATACGATTTTTGACGATCTGTGGCTGCTTTCAGACTTTCACGGATTACCTTTACTTTCTGTTCGGCATCCTTAATCAAATCAACTCCGAAAATTTTACTTTCACCGAGCTCGGTCCAAAACAATGGTGTACGGCATTTACGACCGTACAAAGCCTCGTAAGGTGCCATCTTAATACTTGATTGAAAACTATTATTGTAAGCGAATTCAATCAAAGGTAAATACCGTTCCCATGAACCACTGAACTCGAGGATGCAACATCTCAACATATCCTCAAGTATCTAAATTATCCGCTCAGATTGACCATCGGTTTGGGGATGAAAAACAGTGCTAAAATGCAGCTTGGTACCCAAAGCTTCTTGTAATTTCCTCCAAAATCGCGAGGTGAATCTCGGATATCTATCCGACACGATAGAAATAGGTACCCCGTGTAATCTCACAATCTAAGAAACGTACAATTCAACTAGTCTATCCAATGAAAAATCCATACACACGGGGATAAAGTGAGCCGACTTAGTCAGTCTATCGACAACAACCCAAATCGCATCCTTCTTACTTGTTGACAATGGCAGTCCAGACACAAAGTCCATTGTGACTCGATCCCATTCCCACTCGGGTATCATGATCGGCTGAAGTAATCCTGAAGGCACTTGATGTTCCGCTTTCACTTGTTGACATATTAAACATCTCGAAACAAGGTCGGAGATGTCTCGTTTCATACCATGCCACCAAAACCAACGTTTCAAATCGTTGTACATTTTCGTACTCCCCGGGTGACTTGACATTCGGCTACAATGGGCTTCGTTCAGAATCATCGAAATGAGTTCCGAACTCCTTGGAACACACAAACAACTTCTGAACCTCAAACAATCATCATCAACTTTCTGGGCTTTACGAATTTGATGAATCAATAATGGTTTGGCTTTTAATTCAGCAACTAACACATTGTCAGGTAGAACAGACAAATGCACATTCATTGCTCGTAAAGCAACCAATGACTTCCGGCTTAAGGCGTCCGCAACCACATTAGCCTTTCCCGGGTGGTAATCAATGACAATCTCGTAATCTTTCAACAACTCAAGCCAACGTCTTTGTCGCAGATTTATGTCTCTTTGAGTCATCAAATATTTGAGACTTTTGTGATCCGAAAATACATGGCACTTTTCACCAAATAAGTAATGTCGCCATATTTTTAAAGCAAATACGATGGCAGCTAGTTCAAGATCATGGGTCGGATAATTTTTCTCATGTGGCTTTAATTGTCTCGACGCATAGGCCACAACTCGACCTTCTTGCATCAATATGCAACCCAACCCAAGTAGGGATGCGTCACTATAAATGACAAACTCTTTGCCTGATTCGGGTTGCACTAAAATTGGAGCTTCAGTCAAATAAGTTTTTAGTTGATCAAAACTTTTCTGACATTTCTCCATCCATTCGAACTTAACATCCTTTTGAAGTAGCTTCGTCATTGGTGTGGCTATCATCGAGAAACCTTTGACAAATCGTCGGTAATAACCGGCGAGTCCCAGGAAGCTCCGAACTTCGGTAATATTTCTTGGAGGCTTCCAGTTAAGTATGGCTGAAATTTTGCTCGGGTCAGCTCGAATACCCGATGCGGATACCACATGACCCAAGAAGCTAACCTCTCTTAACCAGAACTCACACTTACTGAACTTAGCATATAACTGCTTATCCCGCAAAATTTGCAACACTAGCCTCAGATGCTCAGCATGTTCGGTCTCATCTCTTGAATAGACCAAGATGTCATCAATGAACACAACTACGAACCAATCCAAATATGGTCTGAAGATCCGATTCATCAAATCCATAAATACCGCAGGGGCATTTGTGAGCCCAAACGGCATCACTAAGAACTCGTAGTGACCATATCTCGTCCTGAAGGCAGTTTTGGGTATGTCTGATTCTCGAATTCGTAACTGATAATAGCCCGATCTCAAATCTATTTTTGAGAACACTATGGCTCCCTTCAGTTGGTCGAACAAATCATCGATGCGCGGCAACGGATATTTGTTCTTTATCGTCACTTTATTCAGTTGACGATAGTCAATGCACAACCTCATGGTTCCGTCCTTCTTTTTCACGAACAATACTGGTGCACCCCAAGGTGAGAAACTTGGTCGAGCAAAACCTCTATTCGTCAATTCTTGCAACTGAGCTTTCAACTCTTTTAACTCGGTTGGTGCCATACCATACGGAGCTATCGAAATTGGCGTAGTCCCAGGTACAAGCTCAATACCAAACTCTACCTCCCGAACAGGTGGTAAACCCGGTAATTCTTCAGGAAAAATATCTGGGTATTCACAAACCACCGGCACAGATTCGGGTTTCTTTTCTAATTCTTTGTCATCAAGTACATACGCAAGGTATGCTTCGCACCCTTTTCTTACATATTTCTGGGCCAACATTGCTGATATTACAGCTGTCATCCCCTCCAAGTCCGTAGACTCAACTCGGATTACTTCGTTATTTGCGTACCTCAAATCAATAGTCTTGCTTTTGCAATTCACAACCGCATCATGCGCGGTCAACCAATCCAAACCAAGAATAACATCAAATTCATCAAACGGCAAAAGCATCAAGTCCGCCGGGAAACAGGAACCTCGAATTTCTAGGGGACATTTCTTACACACTTTGTCGACAAGCACGTAACGACCCAAGGGGTTTGACACCCGAATTACGAACTCAGTAGACTCAATAGGTAAAGTCTTACTGGATGCTAAGGTTTCACATATATAAGAATGAGTAGAACCGGGGTCAATCAAAGCAATTACATTAGTATCAAAGAGTGTAAAAGTACCGGTAATAACATCAGGCAAAGAAGCATCCTCGCGGGCACGTATAGCATAAGTTCTAGCAGGCGCACGAGCCTCAGATCTGGTCGTAGCATCTCTAGATCCTCTCTGACCACCACCAGCATTGCCCGTATTTCCAGATGGTCTACCTCGAGCAGTGGTAGCACCCGGTTTCCCACTCTGATTTACATTCTGTTCAGACAACCTCGGGCAATCTTTAATGAAGTGGTCAACCGATCCGCACTTGTAACAGGAGCGGTCAGGGAATCTACAACTCCCCGAATGCCATTTACCGCAATATCGACATTTCGTTCTGTCTCTACGTTCATCCCCAACACTGGCGACCGAAGTGCCTCGTGTACCCACAGGGGGTCGATCACGATCTCATCTAAAAAGGCCCAAAGTGCCTTTCGACCAGTCCACATCATCTCGAAATTTCTTCGATGCCTGTTGAAGAGACTTTCCCGAGGATCTTTTACGAAACTCTCCAGTTCCCTCATCAACTTTTTGTTTTTCTTTTCTAAGCTCTTCGGCTTTACAAGCTCGCTCGACAAGTACTACGAACTCTCGTATTTCAAGAACGCCAACGAACATTTTTATATCTTCATTCAGCCCATCCTCGAAGCGTTTACACATGATAGCCTCGGACGAAACACATTCCCGAGCGTATCTACTAAGTCTAACAAATTTTCGCTCGTAATCAGTAACTGACATGGAACCTTGCTTAAGCTCAAGAAATTCCTTCCGTTTTTTATCAACAAATCTCTGACTGATATACTTTTTCCGAAACTCAGTTTGGAAAAACTCCCAAGTTACTTGCTCTCGGGGCACAACAGAAGTCAGAGTACTCCACCAATAGTAGGCAGAATCGCGTAGCAAGGAGATAGTACACTTTAGGCATTCATCGGGTGTACAAGATAGCTCATCGAGTACCCGGATAGTGTTGTCCAACCAAAATTCAGCTTGCTCGGCATCGTCGCTATCCGTAGCCTTAAATTCAGTAGCCCCATGTTTTCGAATTCTGTCAACTGGGGGCTTATTTGACCTTATTTGGTCAGTTACCGGAGGTATTGTAGGTGCGGGGGTGGTATTAGTCGGGAATGGAGGTTGTGGAACAGCCGTATTAGTTCGAATGTATTGGTTGAACCAATCATTCATCACGCTATAGAAAGCTTGTCTAGCTTCATCATTCGGGTTACTAGCATTAGGTTGAGAGTCCACCGGTGCTGTCCCTTGTGCGGGAGCAGGCGCTACACTCTCAAGATCATCAGCTACCTCTCGGTCGGGATCGGGATCCATTACTATAAATAAACACATTTACAATTGTCAGAAATCACCACACTATCAAGTAATCACATAAAATGGCATGTATAGCTAGACCCAACGCATTACGGTAGTCCTAGAATCGACTAAACCGTAGCTCTGATACCAATCAAATGTAACACCCCGAACCCGAGACCGACACCGGAGTCGAACACGAGGTGTTAACAGACTTTAAACCCCTTATAAAAAAAATTCCCAGACACTACCAATCTGCATACTAGTCGCTTTAAAAATCATATCTTGAGTTTCAAAACTCGAAAATCAGTTTCGTGATTTTTCCCTGAAACTAGACTCATATGCCCATCTACATATTTTTTTCTAGAATTTTTGGTCGGGCAAATTAGTACAGTTTATTAGTCAAAGTCTCCCATGTTACAGGGATCGACTACACTGACCTTTGCGCATTACGACCTGGATATCTCCCTGCACAGAGCTTAAATACTGATGCTGTTTGTTTCTATAGAAACTAGACTCAGAGAGGAATCTATACATATATGGTATGACTCCTAATTATCTCTGGTTAATTTATAATGAATTTCCAAAGTCGGAATAGGGAATCCAGAAACCGTTCTGGCCCTGTCTCACGAGAACCTGAATATCTCTTAACATACTGTCCGTATGATTATTTCGTTACTTTCCTATGAAATTAGATTCATCAAGGTTTGTTTACATAATTTATTCACTATTTAATTCCATTCCTACTATTTTTAGTGATTTTCCAAATCTACATCACTGCTGCTGTCAGCATCTGCCTTTAAGGTAGACTTTACCTATTTCATGGTTTCCATGATTCAACTAGCCCTTTTTGCATAAATAGCACAATTTATGAAAGTGATTAACCATCCCCGTGGCCAATCCTTGTCAAGCATATCCACACCAAATGATTATAACATTATACTCAAACACATATAAGCCATTTTCGCATGGCTATCCAAAATTTATACAAGTCCAAAGGGTCCACGACCCACAACAAACGGGTAGTCCTATACATGCCATTTCGAAGTTCAACCAAAATTGTACCAAAAGGGGGCTTTGATAGTGTGGGCGACTTTGACCTCAAGATCCCGAGTCCGATAGCTGGAGAACTAAATCTATAAAACAGAGGAGCAATGAAACGGAGTAAGCAATTTATGCTTAGTAAGTTTTGAACAAGGAATTCCAGCACAACAAAAGTATAGCATTCATATAGCTAAACGGGTAATTTCATATGCACAAATTTATGATATCGTACTTGCTTCACATTATCAACCCTTATGTACATACACAAAAGATCAACTCAGCCAAAGGCCGGTAGCTCGTTTATCAACTGAGCGAATACTTATTTGTAAGGGCTCAACTAAATTCAAGCACACACGAAACATACCTCAATGTTGGGATGTTTCGAGAGTATTAACTGGAATTTTACAGCAAGTTCATTCATTCCCAAATCATGTACCTTCGGAATTTAACCGGATATAGCTCCTCGTTCAAATGCCTTCGGGACATAGCCCGGTTATAGTAATTCGCACAAATGCCTTCGGGACTTAACCCGGATTTAGTAACTCGCACAAATGCCTTCGGGCTTAGCCCGGAATTAGTATCTCGCACAAATGCCTTCGGATCTTAGTCCAGATTTAGTATCTCACACAAATGCCTTCGGATCTTAGTCCGGATATGGTCACTTAGCACAAAGCCTTCGGGACTTAGCCCGGACATCATTCAAATAACCATGCACATTTAACAATAAATCATGGCACATTCGTATTTCATTTTCGTTAGCAAAACTCGAACACAAGACACTTATCATTCTTCTAATTTCGGCTCAATAGCCACACACAAAGAGCATGATTTTGATTTGCTTAAAACATGATCTAATCAAATCTTAATTTAAGCTCTCTTACTCAAGAACTTACCTCGGGTGTTGTCGAACGATTCCGATAGCTATTCGACCACTTTTTCCTTCCCTTTATCGGATTTAGTTCCCCTTTGCTCTTGAGCTTAATTAAAAAAATAAATTGATTTAATCATTTGAGCATCGAAAAGAGGAACACTGTAACACCCCGAACCCGAAACCGACACCGGAGTCGAACACGAGGTGTTAACTGACTTTAACCCCTTATAAAATTTATTTTCCAGACACTGCCCAATCTGTGTACCAGTCGTTTTAAAAATCATATCTTGAGTTTCGTAACTCGAAAATCAGTTTCGTAATTTTTCCCAGAAACTAGACTCATGTGCCCATCTATTTATTTTTTTCTAGAATTTTTGGTCGGGTAAATTAGTACAGTTTATTAGTCAAAGTCTCCCATGTTGCAGGGGTCGACTACACTGACCTTTGCCCATTACGACTTGGATATCTCCCTGCACGGGGCTTCAATACTGATGTCGTTTGTTTCTATGAAAACTAGACTCAGAGAGGAATCTATACATATATGGTACGACCCCTAATTATCTCTGGTTAATTTATAATGAATTTCCAAAGTCGGAGCAGGGAATCCAGAAACCGTTCTGGCCCTGTCCCACAAAAATCTGATTATCTCTTAATATACTGCTCATATGATCTTTTCGTTACTTCCTCATGAAAACAGACTCATCGAGCTTCGATTACATAATTTATTCATCAATTAATTCCACTCCTACTATTTTTAGTGATTTTTCAATCTCATGACACTGCTGCTGCCAGCATCTGTTACGAAAGTAACTAGGTCCATTTCATGCCTACCCTTGATCCAACTCAATCGAACATTCGTGCCATTTTCGCATGGCTTAAAGTTTACATGCCAAAGTTCAAACACAACGTAATAGCTTATACATGCCAAAATGTTCTTCTAAGCCAACTAAGAAGAAAGTACCAAAACTTGCTATCCGGTGTGATGACTTCGATGACGGCCCGATCACGCAAAAAGAGATGTGTCCAAGAAACCTAGAATAGGTGACAAGGAAACACCGAGTGAGTTTATAACTCAGTAAGTCATAAGCTATGCACTACCATCCATCAATAACATTATCACAAGAGAAAACAAAATGGAACGAGGCTAATTACTCCATCCATTCCGAACCATACCATAGTTCCTCCAACCTATCGATTCAATTTCATATCAATTCATGCATTCACATTCCATATACTCATCAATAGGACATTGAAGCATTTTCATAAATCAATTTATTTTCGTTACAATCAAACGACTAAACGGCCTTTCACCCATCCTACGATAAATTTTATGTACGTGACTTCAAGTATAGTTGTCACATAGGTTCAAACTTACCGAGCTCAACACCAAGTATAAGCATAGCACCTATTAGCCATGTACTCAAGACACTTACCCGATCCGCTGTCCGCGATCGACTCAATAGTGTCGCACACATAGTGTCCATAATGATTCACGAATGTATATTGAGTCCGCACACTCAGTGCTATATAATCAACTCGCACACTTAGTGCTACGTAATCAAATCGCACACTTAGTGCTACATAGTCAAACTCGCACACTTAGTGCCGCATGGTCAATTCGCACACTTAGTGCATCATATTCATTTCGCACACTTAGTGCAACATAGTCAAATCGCACACTTAGTGCTGTACAATTTAATCCCGCGCACTTAGCGCCAATCTCATGGTCATAAATGGTTATACCCGCACGTTTAGTGCCGAGATCAACAACTCAGTACATCTTACCTCTTTTCTTTTCATTCAACAATTTCATCATCACATACGTACATGCATATATATATGTATATTTATTCATTCCATTCAGCATCAATACATAAACATTATGACCATTTGAAATAATACCAACTACATGCTTAATGACTTACCTTGTGTTGGGTAAGACGGTTCCAACTCAACTACTCAGTGATCTTTTCTTTGCCTTTATCGGATCTAGTTCCCTTTTGCTCTTGAGCTTAAGTTCAACAAAATTTAAAATAGTCATTAATCGACTATTCAAGTATTACTTTCAGAATAATATATATATTGATTTGACCTTCACACACATAGATTATAGTAAGCTTTATAATAGTCAATAAATAACTCATTGGCAAATTTTCATTAATGTTTACAACAAAATCACATATTCACTACGAGCTGTTTTCCTGAGCAGTAGTCGCTAAATTGTTTATAACTGGAGCTACAAAACTCCAAATCACTAGCCGTTAATTTTCCCTGAATATAGACTCGTATATCTTCCATCCATAAAATTTTCAGAATTTTTGGCTCGGCCAATCAATACCAGATTTTTCTTAAAGTTTCCCCTGTTTCACTGTTTGACTATTCTGACCACTCTTCACTACGAATCAAATTTCTCATTTTACAGAATTCAAAATGTGTTGTATTTGATCTCATTTGAAACTAGACTCATTAAGGAGTCTAAGCATATAAATTTTATATTATAATCATTTTTGTACAATTTATAATGATTTCCTAAAAACAGAACAGGGAATCTAGTAGTCATTTTGACTCAGCCCCACAATACTTCAAATATCTCAAGATCGGTAACTCTTTTGTTTTTATAGTTTCTTTTGTAAGAAAATAGACTCTTCAAGCTTTAATGGCATAATTCACTCAGCTTCTAATTCAACTCCTACAAATTATGGCGATTTTCCAAAATCACCTTACTGCTGCTGTCCCCAAACAGATTATTACCAAATCAAATACTAACATTAGCATTTCACCTTAATAGCTAGCTTACCAAGCCTTAATTTAACATATTAATCTTTAACATATCTTTCACTTTTCATCAACAACTATCAAAAAGCTCAAGCACTCATCAATGGCAAAACACAAAATCATCATCAATCCACAAAATTGAACCATGGGTTTTTAGAACTCAAGTCAACTACTAAAACATGCATGCATCTCAAGAACAACATCAAACATACCTTAGTCTAGCAAACCACCATAGCCGATTTTCTCAAGCTCTTCCCCTTCCTTTCTTTCCTCTATTCGGCCAAAGGTGTTCAAGAATGAACACATTTTTTTTTTGTTTTCTTTCCTCAACTCACGGCAACAAGGGGGTATGGATGAGACCATTTTTTTTTTCATCACCCTTCCTTTTCATTGTTTAATTACCATGCTCTTTATTTTATTTTTCTTAGCATACATCACTAGCATAACATGTTGGTGACATGTTTCCACCCATAGCATGGCCAGCCACTATGCTTTAATTTGGCTAATTTGACATGCAAGGACAAACACTTTCCCACATATATTAATGGGCCACTTGAACACTTGCCTAGCATATTTCTAAATTGTCTCACATAAGTCCCTACTAATAAATTCCACATACACTGACCAAATTAAAGTATGGAACTATCACACAAGCATTTACGCACATCATAAACACAGAATATAATCTTTAATTATTTATAAGACTCGGTTTTGTGGTCCCGAAACTACTTCCCGACTAGGGTCAATTTTGGGCTGTCACAACTCTCCCCCACTTAAGAAATTTTCGTCCCCGAAAATCTTACCGGTAAATAGGTTTGGATATCGTTCTTTCATCGAGCTCTCGGTTTCCCAAGTAGCTTCCTCGATCCCGTGTTTGAGCCATAACACCTTTACTAGCGGAACTCTTTTGTTTCGTAACTCCTTCACTTCACGAGCTAGGATACGCATCGGTTCTTCTTCATAACTCATATCGGCTTGAATTTCAACCTCTGATGGGCTAATTATGTGCGATGGATCAGATCTATAGCGTCGAAGCATCGAAACATGAAAGACGTCATGGATCTTTTCAAGCTCAGGGGGCAAAATCAATCTATACGCAACTGGCCCCACTCGTTCGGAGATTTCGTACGGCCCAATGAATCTCGGGCTCAACTTGCCCTTACGGCCAAACCTAAGTACCTTTTTCCAAGGCGAAACTTTAAGAAACACTTTATCTCCCACCTGATATTCAATGTCTTTTCGTTTCAAATCCGCAAACGATTTCTGACGATCTGTGGCTGCTTTCAGACTTTCACGGATTACCTTTACTTTCTGTTCGGCATCTTTAATCAAATCAACTCCGAAAATTTTACTTTCACCGAGCTCGGTCCAAAACAATGGTGTACGGCATTTACAACCGTACAAAGCCTCGTAAGGTGCCATCTTAATACTTGATTGAAAACTATTGTTGTAAGCGAATTCAATCAAAGGTACATACCGTTCCCATGAACCATTAAACTCAAGGATGCAGCATCTCAGCATATCCTCGAGTATCTGAATTATCCGCTCGGATTGACCATCGGTTTGGGGATGAAAAGCGGTGCTAAAATGCAGCTTGGTACCCAAAGCTTCTTGCAATTTCTTCCAAAATCGCGAGGTGAATCTCGGATCTCTATCCGACACGATAGAAATAGGTACTCCATGTAATCTCACAATCTGAGAAACATACAATTCGGCTAGTTTATCCAATGAAAAATCCGTACGCACGGGGATAAAGTGAGCCGACTTAGTCAGCCTATCAACAACAACCCAAATCGCATCCTTCTTACTTGCGGACAATGGCAGTCCGGACACAAAGTCCATTGTGACTCGGTCCCATTCCCACTCGGGTATCATGATCGGCTGAAGTAACCCTGAAGGCACTTGATGTTCCGCTTTCACTTGTTGACATATTAAACATCTCGAAACAAAGTCAGAGATGTCTCGTTTCATACCATGCCACCAAAACCGACGTTTCAAGTCGTTGTACATTTTCGTGCTCCCCGGGTGAATTGACATTCGGCTACAATGGGCTTCGTTCAGAATCATCGGAATGTGTTCCGAATTCCTTGGAACACACAAACGACTTCTAAACCTCAAACAACCATCATCATCAATCTGAAACTCCGATTCCTTGTTCGGAACACACTCAGCTCGTTTTGCAACCAATTCATCATCGACTTCCTGAGCTTCAAGAATTTGATGAGTCAATAATGGTTTGGCTTTTAATTCAGCTACTAACACATTTTCAGGTAGAACAGACAAGTGTACATTCATCGCTCGCAAAGCAAACAGTGATTTCCGGCTTAAGGCGTCCGCAACCACATTAGCCTTTCCCGGGTGGTAATCAATGACAAGCTCGTAATCTTTCAACAACTCAAGCCAACGTCTTTGTCGCAGATTCAAGTCTCGTTGAGTCATCAAATATTTGAGACTTTTGTGATCCGAAAACACATGGCACTTCTCACCAAACAAATAATGTCGCCATATTTTCAATGCAAACACAATGGCGGCTAGTTCGAGATCATGGGTCGGATAATTTCTCTCGTGTGGCTTCAATTGTCTTGACGCATAGGCCACAACTCGACCTTCTTGCATCAATACGCAACCCAACCCAAGTAGGGATGCGTCACTATAAATGACAAACTCTTTACCCGATTCGGGTTGCACCAAAATTGGAGCTTCAGTCAAATGAGTTTTCAGTTGATCGAAGCTTTTCTGACATTTCTCCGTCCATTCGAACTTAACATCCTTTTGAAGTAGCTTCGTCATTGGTGTGGCTATCATCGAGAAACCTTTGACAAATCGTCGGTAATAACCGGCGAGCCCTAGAAAGCTCCGGACTTCGGTAACATTTCTCGGAGGCTTCCAGTTAAGTATGGCTAAAATTTTGCTCGGGTCAACTCGAATACCCGATGCGGATACCACATGACCCAAGAAGCTAACCTCTCTTAACCAGAACTCACACTTACTGAACTTAGCATATAACTGCTTATCCCGCAAAATTTGCAACACTTGCCTCAGATGCTCAGCATGTTCGGTCTCATCTCTTGAATAGACCAAGATGTCATCAATAAACACAACTACGAACCGATCCAAATACGGCCTGAAGATCCGATTCATCAAATCCATAAACACCGCAGGGGCATTAGTGAGCCCGAACGGCATCACTAAGAACTCGTAGTGACCGTACCTCGTTCTGAAAGCAGTTTTGGGTACGTCCGAATCCCGAATCCGCAACTGATAATAACCCGATCTCAAATCTATCTTTGAAAACACCGATGCTCCCTTTAATTGATCGAACAGATCATCAATACGCGGTAACGGATACTTATTCTTTATCGTCACTTTATTCAGTTGACGATAGTCAATGCACAACCTCATGGTTCCGTCCTTCTTTTTCCCGAACAATACTGGTGCACCCCAAGGTGAGAAACTCGGTCGAGCGAAACCTCTATCCGTCAATTCTTGCAACTGAGCTTTCAACTCTTTTAACTCGGTTAGTGCCATACGATACGGAGCGATCGAAATTGGCGTAGTTCCAGGTACAAGCTCAATACCAAACTCTACCTCCCGAACAGGTGGCAAACCCGGTAACTCTTCAGGAAAAACATCCGGGTATTCACAAACCACCGGCACCGATTCGGGTTTCTTTTCTAACTCCTTGTCATCAAGTACATACGCGAGGTATGCTTCGCACCCTTTCCTTACATATTTCTGGGCCAACATTGCTGATATTACAGCTGGCAACCCCCTTAAGTCCGCAGACTCAACTCGGATTATTTCGTTATTTGCGCACCTCAAATCGATAGTCTTGCTTTTGCAATTCACAACCGCATCATGCGCGGTTAACCAATCCAAACCAAGAATAACATCAAACTCGTCGAACGGCAAAAGCATCAAATCGGCCGGAAAACAGTATTCTCGGATTATTAGAGGGCATCTCTTACACACTTTATCAACAAGTACGCATTGACCCAAAGGGTTTGATACTCGAATTACGAGCTCAGTAGACTCAACAGGTAGAGTCTTACTGGTTGCTAAGGTTTCGCATACATATGAATGAGTAGAACCAGGGTCAATCAATGCAATCACATTAGTATCAAAGAGAGTGAAGGTACCAGTGATGACGTCGGGGGAGGATGCCTCCTCTCGTGCGCGAATGGCATATGCTCTAGCAGGAGTACGGTTCTCGGCTCTATCGGCCGTATCAGAGGCCCCCCTCTGACTACCACCCCTGCCTCCTAAAATTCTCGGTGGTCTACCTCTAGATGTCACTCCACTAGGTCTTGCACCTTGAATCTTATTCTTCTCATCCAGCTCCGTGCAATATCTAATGAAGTGGTCCTTCGAACCGCATCCGTAACAGGCCCTGCTAGTAGACTTGCCCCAACATTCACCTAGGTGTCGTCTTCCACATTGGGGACATTCAGGTTTCTCGTGACGATTATTGCCCACACTAGCTACCGAAGTAGCTCGGGAGCCCATCGATGGTCTTGCCCTGATGGAAATTCCCGCAGTCGCCCTCGACTTATTAATGTCCTCCCTGAACTTCTTTACAGCTGAGAACGGAGCTTTACCCGTCGATCTTTTACGATAATCTCTAGCTTCAAATTCAGCCTTCCTCTTCTCCTTTCCAAGTTCTTCCGCCTTGCAGGCTCGTTCGACTAGTGTTACGAATTCTTTTATTTCCAAAATACCCATTAGTAGCTTTAAATCTTCATTCAATCCTTCCTTGAATCTTTTGCACATAGCAACCTCATCAGCTACACACTCCCGGGCATACCTACTGAGTCTTACGAATTCATGTTCGTATTTAGATACAGTCATACGGCCTTGCTTGAGTTCCAAGAACTCCTTACGCTTCTGATCAATGAACCGTTGGCTAATAAATTTCTTTCGGAATTCCGTTTGAAAGAAGTCCCAAGTTACTCGCTCGTTCGGGACTATGGAAATCAAGGTCCTCCACCAATAGTAGGCTGAGTCTCGCAACAAAGATACAGCACATTTTAGACATTCGTCAGGTGTGCATGACAATTCATTGAACACCCGAATGGTGTTATCAAGCCAGAACTCGGCCCTTTCGGCATCATCAGTTACTATGGCCTTGAACTCCTCGGCCCCACGCTTCCTAATCAAGTCTACAGGTGGCTTACTCAGCCTCACAGGATCAGCGACTGATGGCATTACAGGCTCTTGGGGTGGATTATTCAAATTTGGGAATTGTTGGACAGCCGGGTTGGTTCGGGCATATTGCGCGACCCACTCATTCATCATGGTAAAGAAGGCTTGTTTAGCCCCCTCACCTTGATTATTCGCAGATGACTGAGGTTCAACAGGCGGCGTCCCTTGTGCAGGAGCAGCCGCTACGCTCTCAACGTCATCCGCTAGGGTTCTTTCTACACCGGGATCCATTTACTAATCAAAACAAAAACATTTCAACCGTCAGAAGTCATCACCCTTTTAAACATTAACATTAAGGCATGTATAGCTAGACTCATACGTGCTATGGTAGTCTTAGAACAGACTAAACCATAGCTCTGATACCAATCAAATGTAACACCCCGAACCCGAAACCGACACCGGAGTCGAACACGAGGTGTTAACTGACTTTAACCCCTTATAAAATTTATTTTCCAGACACTGCCCAATCTGTGTACTAGTCGTTTTAAAAATCATATCTTGAGTTTCGTAACTCGAAAATCAGTTTCGTAATTTTTTCCAGAAACTAGACTCACGTTCCCATCTATGTAATTTTTTCTAGAATTTTTGGTCGGGCCAATTAGTACAGTTTATTAGTCAAAGTCTCCCATGTTGCAGGGGTCGACTACACTGACCTTTGCCCATTACGACTTGGATATCTCCCTGTACGGGGCTTCAATACTGATGCCGTTTGTTTTTATGAAAACTAGACTCAGAGAGGAATCTATACATATATGGTACAACCCCTAATTATCTCTGGTTAATTTATAATGAATTTCCAAAGTCGGAGCAGGGAATCCAGAAACCGTTCTGGCCCTGTCCCACAAAAATCTGATTATCTCTTAATATACTGCCCATATGATCTTTTCGTTACTTCCTCATGAAAACAGACTCATCGAGCTTCGATTACATAATTTATTCATCAATTAATTCCACTCCTACTATTTTTAGTGATTTTTCAATCTCATGACACTGCTGCTGCCAGCATCTGTTACGAAAGTAACTAGGTCCATTTCATGCCTACCCTTGATCCAACTCAATCGAACATTCGTGCCATTTTCGCATGGCTTAAAGTTTACATGCCAAAGTTCAAACACAACGTAATAGCTTATACATGCCAAAATGTTCTTCTAAGCCAACTAAGAAGAAAGTACCAAAACTTGCTATCCGGTGTGATGACTTCGATGACGGCCCGATCACGCAAAAAGAGATGTGTCCAAGAAACCTAGAATAGGTGACAAGGAAACACCGAGTGAGTTTATAACTCAGTAAGTCATAAGCTATGCACTACCATCCATCAATAACATTATCACAAGAGAAAACAAAATGGAACGAGGCTAATTACTCCATCCATTCCGAACCATACCATAGTTCCTCCAACCTATCGATTCAATTTCATATCAATTCATGCATTCACATTCCATATACTCATCAATAGGACATTGAAGCATTTTCATAAATCAATTTATTTTCGTTACAATCAAACGACTAAACGGCCTTTCACCCATCCTACGATAAATTTTATGTACGTGACTTCAAGTATAGTTGTCACATAGGTTCAAACTTACCGAGCTCAACACCAAGTATAAGCATAGCACCTATTAGCCATGTACTCAAGACACTTACCCGATCCGCTGTCCGCGATCGACTCAATAGTGTCGCACACATAGTGTCCATAATGATTCACGAATGTATATTGAGTCCGCACACTCAGTGCTATATAATCAACTCGCACACTTAGTGCTACGTAATCAAATCGCACACTTAGTGCTACATAGTCAAACTCGCACACTTAGTGCCGCATGGTCAATTCGCACACTTAGTGCATCATATTCATTTCGCACACTTAGTGCAACATAGTCAAATCGCACACTTAGTGCTGTACAATTTAATCCCGCGCACTTAGCGCCAATCTCATGGTCATAAATGGTTATACCCGCACGTTTAGTGCCGAGATCAACAACTCAGTACATCTTACCTCTTTTCTTTTCATTCAACAATTTCATCATCACATACGTACATGCATATATATATATGTATATTTATTCATTCCATTCAGCATCAATACATAAACATTATGACCATTTGAAATAATACCAACTACATGCTTAATGACTTACCTTGTGTTGGGTAAGACGGTTCCAACTCGACTACTCAGTGATCTTTTCTTTGCCTTTATCGGATCTAGTTCCCTTTTGCTCTTGAGCTTAAGTTCAACAAAATTTAAAATAGTCATTAATCGACTATTCAAGTATTACTTTCAGAATAATATATATATTGATTTGACCTTCACACACATAGATTATAGTAAGCTTTATAATAGTCAATAAATAACTCATTGGCAAATTTTCATTAATGTTTACAACAAAATCACATATTCACTACGAGCTGTTTTCCTGAGCAGTAGTCGCTAAATTGTTTATAACTGGAGCTACAGAACTCCAAATCACTAGCCGTTAATTTTCCCTGAATATAGACTCGTATATCTTCCATCCATAAAATTTTCAGAATTTTTGGCTTGGCCAATCAATACCAGATTTTTCGACTTACATCCTTTGAAGTAGCTTCGTCATTGGTGTGGCTATCATCGAGAAACCTTTGACAAATCGTCGGTAATAACCGGCGAGCCCTAGAAAGCTCCGGACTTCGGTAACATTCTCGGAGGCTTCCAGTTAAGTATGGCTAAAATTTTGCTCGGGTCAACTCGAATACCCGATGCGGATACCACATGACCCAAGAAGCTAACCTCTCTTAACCAGAACTCACACTTACTGAACTTAGCATATAACTGCTTATCCCGCAAAATTGCAACACTTGCCTCAGATGCTCAGCATGTTCGGTCTCATCTCTTGAATAGACCAAGATGTCATCAATAAACACAACTACGAACCGATCCAAATACGGCCTGAAGATCCGATTCATCAAATCCATAAACACCGCAGGGGCATTAGTGAGCCCGAACGGCATCACTAAGAACTCGTAGTGACCGTACCTCGTTCTGAAAGCAGTTTTGGGTACGTCCGAATCCCGAATCCGCAACTGATAATAACCCGATCTCAAATCTATCTTTGAAAACACCGATGCTCCCTTTAATTGATCGAACAGATCATCAATACGCGGTAACGGATACTTATTCTTTATCGTCACTTTATTCAGTTGACGATAGTCAATGCACAACCTCATGGTTCCGTCCTTCTTTTTCCCGAACAATACTGGTGCACCCCAAGGTGAGAAACTCGGTCGAGCGAAACCTCTATCCGTCAATTCTTGCAACTGAGCTTTCAACTCTTTTAACTCGGTTAGTGCCATACGATACGGAGCGATCGAAATTGGCGTAGTTCCAGGTACAAGCTCAATACCAAACTCTACCTCCCGAACAGGTGGCAAACCCGGTAACTCTTCAGGAAAAACATCCGGGTATTCACAAACCACCGGCACCGATTCGGGTTTCTTTTCTAACTCCTTGTCATCAAGTACATACGCGAGGTATGCTTCGCACCCTTTCCTTACATATTTCTGGGCCAACATTGCTGATATTACAGCTGGCAACCCCCTTAAGTCCGCAGACTCAACTCGGATTATTTCGTTATTTGCGCACCTCAAATCGATAGTCTTGCTTTTGCAATTCACAACCGCATCATGCGCGGTTAACCAATCCAAACCAAGAATAACATCAAACTCGTCGAACGGCAAAAGCATCAAATCGGCCGGAAAACAGTATTCTCGGATTATTAGAGGGCATCTCTTACACACTTTATCAACAAGTACGCATTGACCCAAAGGGTTTGATACTCGAATTACGAGCTCAGTAGACTCAACAGGTAGAGTCTTACTGGTTGCTAAGGTTTCGCATACATATGAATGAGTAGAACCAGGGTCAATCAATGCAATCACATTAGTATCAAAGAGAGTGAAGGTACCAGTGATGACGTCGGGGGAGGATGCCTCCTCTCGTGCGCGAATGGCATATGCTCTAGCAGGAGTACGGTTCTCGGCTCTATCGGCCGTATCAGAGGCCCCCCTCTGACTACCACCCCTGCCTCCTAAAATTCTCGGTGGTCTACCTCTAGATGTCACTCCACTAGGTCTTGCACCTTGAATCTTATTCTTCTCATCCAGCTCCGTGCAATATCTAATGAAGTGGTCCTTCGAACCGCATCCGTAACAGGCCCTGCTAGTAGACTTGCCCCAACATTCACCTAGGTGTCGTCTTCCACATTGGGGACATTCAGGTTTCTCGTGACGATTATTGCCCACACTAGCTACCGAAGTAGCTCGGGAGCCCATCGATGGTCTTGCCCTGATGGAAATTCCCGCAGTCGCCCTCGACTTATTAATGTCCTCCCTGAACTTCTTTACAGCTGAGAACGGAGCTTTACCCGTCGATCTTTTACGATAATCTCTAGCTTCAAATTCAGCCTTCCTCTTCTCCTTTCCAAGTTCTTCCGCCTTGCAGGCTCGTTCGACTAGTGTTACGAATTCTTTATTTCCAAAATACCCATTAGTAGCTTTAAATCTTCATTCAATCCTTCCTTGAATCTTTTGCACATAGCAACCTCATCAGCTACACACTCCCGGGCATACCTACTGAGTCTTACGAATTCATGTTCGTATTTAGATACAGTCATACGGCCTTGCTTGAGTTCCAAGAACTCCTTACGCTTCTGATCAATGAACCGTTGGCTAATAAATTTCTTTCGGAATTCCGTTTGAAAGAAGTCCCAAGTTACTCGCTCGTTCGGGACTATGGAAATCAAGGTCCTCCACCAATAGTAGGCTGAGTCTCGCAACAAAGATACAGCACATTTTAGACATTCGTCAGGTGTGCATGACAATTCATTGAACACCCGAATGGTGTTATCAAGCCAGAACTCGGCCCTTTCGGCATCATCAGTTACTATGGCCTTGAACTCCTCGGCCCCACGCTTCCTAATCAAGTCTACAGGTGGCTTACTCAGCCTCACAGGATCAGCGACTGATGGCATTACAGGCTCTTGGGGTGGATTATTCAAATTTGGGAATTGTTGGACAGCCGGGTTGGTTCGGGCATATTGCGCGACCCACTCATTCATCATGGTAAAGAAGGCTTGTTTAGCCCCCTCACCTTGATTATTCGCAGATGACTGAGGTTCAACAGGCGGCGTCCCTTGTGCAGGAGCAGCCGCTACGCTCTCAACGTCATCCGCTAGGGTTCTTTCTACACCGGGATCCATTTACTAATCAAAACAAAAACATTTCAACCGTCAGAAGTCATCACCCTTTTAAACATTAACATTAAGGCATGTATAGCTAGACTCATACGTGCTATGGTAGTCTTAGAACAGACTAAACCATAGCTCTGATACCAATCAAATGTAACACCCCGAACCCGAAACCGACACCGGAGTCGAACACGAGGTGTTAACTGACTTTAACCCCTTATAAAATTTATTTTCCAGACACTGCCCAATCTGTGTACTAGTCGTTTTAAAAATCATATCTTGAGTTTCGTAACTCGAAAATCAGTTTCGTAATTTTTTCCAGAAACTAGACTCACGTTCCCATCTATGTAATTTTTTCTAGAATTTTTGGTCGGGCCAATTAGTACAGTTTATTAGTCAAAGTCTCCCATGTTGCAGGGGTCGACTACACTGACCTTTGCCCATTACGACTTGGATATCTCCCTGTACGGGGCTTCAATACTGATGCCGTTTGTTTTTATGAAAACTAGACTCAGAGAGGAATCTATACATATATGGTACAACCCCTAATTATCTCTGGTTAATTTATAATGAATTTCCAAAGTCGGAGCAGGGAATCCAGAAACCGTTCTGGCCCTGTCCCACAAAAATCTGATTATCTCTTAATATACTGCCCATATGATCTTTTCGTTACTTCCTCATGAAAACAGACTCATCGAGCTTCGATTACATAATTTATTCATCAATTAATTCCACTCCTACTATTTTTAGTGATTTTTCAATCTCATGACACTGCTGCTGCCAGCATCTGTTACGAAAGTAACTAGGTCCATTTCATGCCTACCCTTGATCCAACTCAATCGAACATTCGTGCCATTTTCGCATGGCTTAAAGTTTACATGCCAAAGTTCAAACACAACGTAATAGCTTATACATGCCAAAATGTTCTTCTAAGCCAACTAAGAAGAAAGTACCAAAACTTGCTATCCGGTGTGATGACTTCGATGACGGCCCGATCACGCAAAAAGAGATGTGTCCAAGAAACCTAGAATAGGTGACAAGGAAACACCGAGTGAGTTTATAACTCAGTAAGTCATAAGCTATGCACTACCATCCATCAATAACATTATCACAAGAGAAAACAAAATGGAACGAGGCTAATTACTCCATCCATTCCGAACCATACCATAGTTCCTCCAACCTATCGATTCAATTTCATATCAATTCATGCATTCACATTCCATATACTCATCAATAGGACATTGAAGCATTTTCATAAATCAATTTATTTTCGTTACAATCAAACGACTAAACGGCCTTTCACCCATCCTACGATAAATTTTATGTACGTGACTTCAAGTATAGTTGTCACATAGGTTCAAACTTACCGAGCTCAACACCAAGTATAAGCATAGCACCTATTAGCCATGTACTCAAGACACTTACCCGATCCGCTGTCCGCGATCGACTCAATAGTGTCGCACACATAGTGTCCATAATGATTCACGAATGTATATTGAGTCCGCACACTCAGTGCTATATAATCAACTCGCACACTTAGTGCTACGTAATCAAATCGCACACTTAGTGCTACATAGTCAAACTCGCACACTTAGTGCCGCATGGTCAATTCGCACACTTAGTGCATCATATTCATTTCGCACACTTAGTGCAACATAGTCAAATCGCACACTTAGTGCTGTACAATTTAATCCCGCGCACTTAGCGCCAATCTCATGGTCATAAATGGTTATACCCGCACGTTTAGTGCCGAGATCAACAACTCAGTACATCTTACCTCTTTTCTTTTCATTCAACAATTTCATCATCACATACGTACATGCATATATATATATGTATATTTATTCATTCCATTCAGCATCAATACATAAACATTATGACCATTTGAAATAATACCAACTACATGCTTAATGACTTACCTTGTGTTGGGTAAGACGGTTCCAACTCGACTACTCAGTGATCTTTTCTTTGCCTTTATCGGATCTAGTTCCCTTTTGCTCTTGAGCTTAAGTTCAACAAAATTTAAAATAGTCATTAATCGACTATTCAAGTATTACTTTCAGAATAATATATATATTGATTTGACCTTCACACACATAGATTATAGTAAGCTTTATAATAGTCAATAAATAACTCATTGGCAAATTTTCATTAATGTTTACAACAAAATCACATATTCACTACGAGCTGTTTTCCTGAGCAGTAGTCGCTAAATTGTTTATAACTGGAGCTACAGAACTCCAAATCACTAGCCGTTAATTTTCCCTGAATATAGACTCGTATATCTTCCATCCATAAAATTTTCAGAATTTTTGGCTTGGCCAATCAATACCAGATTTTTCTTAAAGTTTCCCCTGTTTCACTGTTTGACTATTCTGACCACTCTTCACTACGAATCAAATTTCTCATTTTACAGAATTCAAAATGTGTTGTATTTGATCTCATTTGAAACTAGACTCATTAAGGAGTCTAAGCATATAAATTTTATATTATAATCATTTTTGTACAATTTATAATGATTTCCTAAAAACAGAACAGGGAATCTAGTAGTCATTTTGACTCAGACCCACAATACTTCAAATATCTCAAGATCGGTAACTCTTTTGTTTTTATAGTTCCTTTTGTAAGAAAATAGACTCTTCAAGCTTTAATGGCATAATTCACTCAGCTTCTAATTCAACTCCTACAAATTATGGCGATTTTCCAAAATCACCTTACTGCTGCTGTCCCCAAACAGATTATTACCAAATCAAATACTAACATTAGCATTTCACCTTAATAGCTAGCTTACCAAGCCTTAATTTAACATATTAATCTTTAACATATCTTTCACTTTCATCAACAACTATCAAAAAGCTCAAGCACTCATCAATGGCAAAACACAAAATCATCATCAATCCACAAAATTGAACCATGGGTTTTTAGAACTCAAGTCAACTACTAAAACATGCATGCATCTCAAGAACAACATCAAACATACCTTAGTCTAGCAAACCACCATAGCCGATTTTCTCAAGCTCTTCCCCTTCCTTTCTTTCCTCTATTCGGCCAAAGGAGTTCAAGAATGAACACTTTTTTTTTTGTTTTCTTTCCTCAACTCACGGCAACAAGGGGGTATGGATGAGACCATTTTTTTTTCATCACCCTTCCTTTTCATTGTTTAATTACCATGCTCTTTATTTTATTTTTCTTAGCATACATCACTAGCATAACATGTTGGTGACATGTTTCCACCCATAGCATGGCCAGCCACTATGCTTTAATTTGGCTAATTTGACATGCAAGGACAAACACTTTCCCACATATATTAATGGGCCACTTGAACACTTGCCTAGCATATTTCTAAATTGTCTCACATAAGTCCCTACTAATAAATTCCACATACACTGACCAAATTAAAGTATGGAACTATCACACAAGCATTTACGCACATCATAAACACAGAATATAATCTTTAATTATTTATAAGACTCGGTTTTGTGGTCCCGAAACTACTTCCCGACTAGGGTCAATATTGGGCTGTCACAAACACAAGGCACTTAGCCCATATTTATACATTAGACATTAAAGTCACATATGTACGGAATCATGAATCAAACTCAACATTTTAGCTAATTTTTCCCCCTTGGCCGAATATGCATGTCTATTTTGGGGCCGATTTCAACACTTAATACATTCTACAAGTATGGTCACTTGTATTGACTAAACACCCTTTTGTTTCAAGTTCAAAACTTGGCTAATACACACATATACACACTAGTAAAGCATCCTCTCCCTTTCCATCAATTTAACACATGCATTGCTCATTAACATGCAAAAGTTATATTCGGCCTTAGCACACAACTTGCTAGCCGATTCTTCTCCATTTAGCAACCAATGCACATATGTGCTCACTCAAAAATGCTAAAAAGGAGGTTCAAGAATCATCAAGCCACCATCACATGCATCATTAACAAGCTTCATATTTAGCATGCAATGGCATTAACACAAACTCCACCTAGGCCGAATCTTAACTCATCCTCATGCCTCATCACCACAACATCAAACATCAACCAAGAATGATGCATCCATGGCCGAGTGTCATTTCCATCACATAGCAAGATTTAGACCATGGGCTAGGTAGAACTCAAGCTAACAACTAAAACATGCATGCATCTCATGGAACATCATCAAACATACCTTAGCCTAGCTACATGCATGGCCGAACCTCTTCAACCTTTCTTCTTCCTTCCTCCTTAAAACTTTTGGCCAAGGATGAACCAAAGGATGAGCATTTTTTTTCTTTGTTTTTTTTTTCTTTCTAGTTTCGGCTAAATGAAGATGAGAAAGGATGAACAAAAATTTTCTCCTTTCTTTTCTTCAGCTCACGGCAATGGGGGGGAAAACAACTACACACATTTTTTTTTTGTATTCATCATACTCCTTTTCATTATTTTATGCCCATGCCCCTTATTTTATTTTTTCCTACATACCTCACTAGGCCAACATGTTCCCAACATGTTTCCACCCATAGCATGGCCAACCACTAGCTCAAATTTTGGGTAATTTGACATGCAAACCCATCATTTTCACAACATGCATTAATAGACCATTTTAAATTAGCCTATCATATTTTCACCATGTCTCATATCAATCCCTATTTAATAATTTCTCATGCAATTGGAAAAATTGGAGAATGAAACTTCCACATACTCATGTACACACATAATAAGCATAGAATATGGAAATCAATTATTTTTATGACTCAGTTTTGTGGTCCCGAAACCACTTCCCGACTAGGGTCAATTTTGGGCTGTCACAACTCTCCCCCACTTAAGAAATTTTCGTCCCCGAAAATCTTACCGGTAAATAGGTTTGGGTATCGTTCTTTCATCGAGCTCTCGGTTTCCCAAGTAGGTTCCTCGATCCCGTGTTTGAGCCATAACACCTTAACTAACGGAACCCTTTTGTTTCGCAACTCTTTCACTTCACGAGCTAGGACACGCATCGGTTCTTTTTCATAACTCATATCGGCTTGAATTTCAACCTCTGATGGGCTAATTATGTGCGATGGATCAGATCGATAGCGTCGAAGCATCGAAACATGAAAGACGTCGTGAATCTTTTCAAGCTCAGGGGGCAAAATCAATCTATACGCAACCGGACCAACTCGTTCGGAGATTTCGTACGGTCCAATGAATCTTGGGCTCAACTTGCCCTTACGGCCAAACCTGAGTACCTTTTTCCAAGGCGAAACTTTAAGGAACACTTTATCTCCCACCTGATATTCAATATCCTTTCGTTTCAAATCCGCATACGATTTTTGACGATCTGTGGCTGCTTTCAGACTTTCACGGATTACCTTTACTTTCTGTTCGGCATCCTTAATCAAATCAACTCCGAAAATTTTACTTTCACCGAGCTCGGTCCAAAACAATGGTGTACGGCATTTACGACCGTACAAAGCCTCGTAAGGTGCCATCTTAATACTTGATTGAAAACTATTATTGTAAGCGAATTCAATCAAAGGTAAATACCGTTCCCATGAACCACTGAACTCGAGGATGCAACATCTCAACATATCCTCAAGTATCTGAATTATCCGCTCAGATTGACCATCGGTTTGGGGATGAAAAGCAGTGCTAAAATGCAGCTTGGTACCCAAAGCTTCTTGCAATTTCCTCCAAAATCGCGAGGTGAATCTCGGATCTCTATCCGACACGATAGAAATAGGTACCCCGTGTAATCTCACAATCTGAGAAACGTACAATTCAACTAGTCTATCCAATGAAAAATCCATACACACGGGGATAAAGTGAGCCGACTTAGTCAGTCTATCGACAACAACCCAAATCGCATCCTTCTTACTTGTTGACAATGGCAGTCCAGACACAAAGTCCATTGTGACTCGATCCCATTCCCACTCGGGTATCATGATCGGCTGAAGTAATCCTGAAGGCACTTGATGTTCCGCTTTCACTTGTTGACATATTAAACATCTCGAAACAAGGTCGGAGATGTCTCGTTTCATACCATGCCACCAAAACCAACGTTTCAAATCGTTGTACATTTTCGTACTCCCCGGGTGACTTGACATTCGGCTACAATGGGCTTCGTTCAGAATCATCGAAATGAGTTCCGAACTCCTTGGAACACACAAACAACTTCTGAACCTCAAACAATCATCATCAACTTTCTGGGCTTCACGAATTTGATGAATCAATAATGGTTTGGCTTTTAATTCAGCAACTAACACATTGTCAGGTAGAACAGACAAATGCACATTCATTGCTCGTAAAGCAACCAATGACTTCCGGCTTAAGGCGTCCGCAACCACATTAGCCTTTCCCGGGTGGTAATCAATGACAAGCTCGTAATCTTTCAACAACTCAAGCCAACGTCTTTGTCGCAGATTTAAGTCTCTTTGAGTCATCAAATATTTGAGACTTTTGTGATCCGAAAATACATGGCACTTTTCACCAAATAAGTAATGTCGCCATATTTTTAAAGCAAATACGATCGCAGCTAGTTCAAGATCATGGGTCGGATAATTTTTCTCATGTGGCTTTAATTGTCTCGACGCATAGGCCACAACTCGACCTTCTTGCATCAATACGCAACCCAACCCAAGTAGGGATGCGTCACTATAAATGACAAACTCTTTGCCTGATTCGGGTTGCACTAAAATTGGAGCTTCAGTCAAATAAGTTTTTAGTTGATCAAAACTTTTCTGACATTTCTCCGTCCATTCGAACTTAACATCCTTTTGAAGTACCTTCGTCATTGGTGTGGCTATCATCGAGAAACCTTTGACAAATCGTCGGTAATAACCGGCGAGTCCCAGGAAGCTCTGAACTTCGGTAATATTTCTCGGAGGCTTCCAGTTAAGTATGGCTGAAATTTTGCTCGGGTCAGCTCGAATACCCGATGCGGATACCACATGATCCAAGAAGCTAACCTCTCTTAACCAGAACTCACACTTACTGAACTTAGCATATAATTTGCAACACTAGCCTCAGATGCTCAGCATGTTCGGTCTTATCTCTTGAATAGACCAAGATGTCATCAATGAACACAACTACGAACCAATCCAAATATGGTCTAAAGATCCGATTCATCAAATCCATAAATACCGTAGGGGCATTTGTGAGCCCAAACGGCATCACTAAGAACTCGTAGTGACCATATCTCGTCCTGAAGGCAGTTTTGGGTATGTCTGATTCTCGAATTCGCAACTGATAATAGCCCGATCTCAAATCTATTTTTGAGAACACTATGGCTCCTTTCAGTTGGTCGAACAAATCATCGATGCGCGGCAACGGATATTTGTTCTTTATCGTCACTTTATTCAGTTGACGATAGTTAATGCACAACCTCATGGTTCCGTCCTTCTTTTTCACGAACAATACTGGTGCACCCCAAGGTGAGAAACTTGGTCGAGCAAAACCTCTATTCGTCAATTCTTGCAACTGAGCTTTCAACTCTTTTAACTCGGTTGGTGCCATACGCACACATAGTGCCACGTTTCCTCGCACACATAGTGCTATATAAGCTCGCACACATAGTGTGTAATATCCCGAATTAAGGCCTAATCAAAATAGTGGTTTCGTGACCACAAATCCGAGATAGAAATAATTATTTTATAATTATTTTGAGGTTTATGATATGATTGCATAATTGTGTGAAAATTTCGTGAAGAAATTTTTGGCATAACGAGTTTAATTTAAAGTTAGGGACTAAATCGAATAAGTTGCAAACTTGCATTCTAGAAGTTTTTAGTATAAAATTGCTTTGAAATATTAATTAGGAGGTCTTAAATGGTACTTTGACCAATTTTAAGTTCATGGACAAAATTAGGGCATGGAAGGAATTTTTTTGAAAGTTTAGTAAGGAGGGGCATTTTGGTCATTTGGATATTAAATGAAATAAAAAGGGAAAAATAACACAAAATTGGTTATCATCTTCCTTAGTTGCTGTCGAATGCTCCCTCTCTCCATAGCTAGGGTTTCTTCAACTTTCAAGCTTCATAGTAAGTGATTCCAAGCCCCATTTTTAACGATTTTTACGTTTTTGAAATCCCTGTAACTCGGTATAGCTTATGATAGTAATATTTTGAGTTAGAGTTCATATTTGGAAAAATACCCATAGGTGGAATTTGTGAATTTTGATGTTTTATAATAGAATATGAGGTTTTAAATTATGTTAGACAACTTGTGCTACTCGGTTTTGAGTGAAAACGAGTAAAAGAGCTTAATCGGCAAAAATACCTAATAGTCATAAGTACATGTTAGAGTGAGTATTTGATGTTGCCATAGAAGGGAAAAGTGATCAGCATGTTATAAACATAAGAATAAGGAATTAAGTTTAATTCTCGAGATTTGGGGCAAAAGTGTAAATATGCAAAAGTTTAGGGGTAAAATTGTAATTTTTCTAAAATTTGAATTAAAGACTAATTTGATAATGTGAGTATTAAATAAGCTAAATGTGTTATTTTATATCAAGAAAGACATGGAATCGACCCCAATCGAGGAAAAGAAAAGATTGTGGACTAAATTGCAAAATCATTATATTTTGGTACCAAGGTAAGTTCATGTGTGAATAATGTAGCATAATTGTTATTTATAAGTTATTGATGTTAATTATACGATATGCTGATTTTTATCATGAAATATATGCTTTGTGGTTATTTTCGAATAAAATGCAAATTATGTGTATTATTTGTTAAATATAAAGTGCTACCGAGTATTGGTTTCGGTATTTTACGGAAGATGGCAAGGATATGTGTTCTATGAAAATCCCCTTTGAACCTTAGGAATAGATTAGGATACAAGTGACATGTCACTAGGATGGTTGAGCATCCGAACTCGTTGAGTTGAGTCCGAGTTCACTTACAGATGCGAATGTTCGAACTCGTTGAGTTGAGTCCGAGTTCGTGAGATGTAACTAGGCATCCAAACTCGTTGAGTCCGAGTTCACTTATGGATGCAAACGCCCGAGCTCGTTGAGTTGAGTCCGAGTTCACTTAGGGGCGGGTTACATGATTTCTTGATTACATATCTGGCATTTATGTGCAAATTATCCATGTATCCGAGTTATATTCCGATGTGTTCAACGGGTAAAATTTCTAGTGAAATGGAAGAACACTTCAGATGCAAGTGACGTTTTGGTAAGTGTTGTGAAATACACACTTTGGACAGGTATGTACTTAACCCTCGGGTTAAAAATAGATACAACAACGATAAGGTGGTAAGATGATGAATTATGTTTAGAAATGTGATATATGTTTTGGTGATACTATGCTAAGGTTGTTTGGTATAATTTTATTGTTATGTTACTTGTTATTTGCATATGAACTTACTAAGCATTTATGCTTACTCCCTCATTTTTATTCACTGTAGTTTTGAACAAGCCAGCTCGGGAATCGGGACAAGTCGAAGGTTCAATCACACTATCCGAAGGACATTTTTTGGTAAATGGCTTGTAAAACTTAAGTATGGCATGTATAGCAATATATCTATTTCGTGTAAATAATTTTGTGATATGGCGGTGATTTGGTTGAGAAAATTCTTGATAATGATAGGTCATGGAAATGACTAATTTAGACCATGTTTGATGTCATGGAAAGTTAATAGGTTATCTAGTCCATAAAAACTCATGAAAAGATGAAATTTGCCATAAACAGAACATTGCAGCAACACTGACGTGAGTTTGAAAATTTACTAAAAATCATATAAATCGAATTTAGTGATGGATTAAATATGAAATTGAATCCCAATATGTCTATTTTCACATAAAAAAAACGAAACAGGTAAAGGAATTATATGTTAGAAGATATTTGAATTTTTGTAAAATAGGGCCAGAGTGATTTCTGGATCCCCTGTTCCAAATTTAGGAATTCACCATAAATTGTACAAAAATAATTGTTTTATTTTATATTCTTGGAATCCTTATTGAGTCTAGTTTTAGGATACACAAACGGCACAGTCATATAAGTGTTTCACAAAGATATATATGGTTCGTAGTAAACAGAGGTCAGTCCAACCAAGTCCTGTAACAGGGGTAACTTTAACTAATAAACTGTACTAATTGGACCAACTAAAAATTCTAGAAAAAATTTAGTAAATATATATATGAGTCTATATTTAGGAAAAATTTACGGATCTTCATTTCGAATTTCATAACTCGAGATATGATTTTTCTTGTAACTGTGACGCAGGTAACTAGAAAGCTGTGAATGTAGAAACAAATGATTCAAAGTTCTTAATTTGATAAATTATGTTCGGTAACACCTCAAGCTCGACTCCGATGATGGTCTCGGGCATGGGGGCATTAAATTTAGTGGTATCAGAGCAGGTTTAGTCAGTTCTCGGACTACATGTTGTATGTACGGATTTTGCTATACATGCCATATGTATAAATTGTGATAGTGTGACGACTTCTGACCTTTTTAAATGATTTTTTTATATAGTAAATGGATCACGATCCAGCTGTGGCAAATGAAGTTGAGAGTAATGCGCCAGCTCCGGCTGAAGGGGCAGCGCCGACTGAAAATCCACCCCCTACTGTTGGTCAGGGAAGAGGAGAAAGGGATCGGGAAGCCTTTCTCCAAATGATGAGTGCATGGTATATTGAGTTCGTTCGTACGAACCCAAACGTACGACCTCCCCCACCTCCCCCAATTCCTCAACCTACACCCCTGATGCCTCAGGGTGTGGATATGATATAATTTCACAGAACTCCAGTTGATAGAATTCGTAAACAAGGGGCCAAAGAATTTAGGGCAAACATTGATGATGATGCCGAGAAAGAAAAGTTCTGGCTTGAAAATTCTATCCGGGTATTTGATGAATCATCTTGTACACTTGAAGAATGTTTGAAATGTGTTGTATCTTTGTTGAGGGATTCAGCCTATAATTGGTGGAAGACTTTGATTTCGGTGGTACCAAAAGAGAGGGTAACCAGGGAATTCTTTCAAGAAGAGTTTCGGAAGAAATATATTAGTGAAAATTTTATTGATCAGAAACGTAAAGAGTTTCTTGAGCTGAAGCAAGGTAATATGACAGTCACAGAATATGAAAGAGAGTTTGTTCGATTGAGTAAGTATGCCAGAGAATATGTTCCTACAGAGGCCAAGATGTGCCGACGATTTGAAGACGAGCTCAACGAAGACATCAAGGTATTTGTTGGGATCCTTGAACTAAAAGAAATGGTGGTACTTGTCAATCGAGCTTGCAAAGCTGAAGAACTACTTAAGGAAAAGAAAAAGGTAGAATCTGAGACACGGAATTGGAAGAAAAGACCAATGAGTAATGCACCCTCATAGCAACCTGGAAAGTCAAGAAATATGAATCCTCGTCCCTAAGTTTCAGCTGGGCAATCATATGGGAATTTTAAGAAGCAAAATGTGGGTCCTAAGTCCTAGACTACTTCGGCAGCGAGTGTAGGGAACTCGAGATTTGTTAAACTTGAGTGGCAGCGGTGCAGTAGAAATCATTTTGGTCCGTGCAGAGCAAATGAATGTTTTCGATGTGGTTCTCCGGATCATTTTATTAGAGACTGCCCAGAGAGAGCTGAGAAAGAAAAATTTCAGTATACAAAAGCAAGTGGTGCGGATTCGAGGGGAAGGTATCCAAGAAAAGCTGGGAGTGAAGCAAGCAGTAAGAATGTAGCCAGAGATGCAGCAGTTAGACCTGAAGGAAGGGCTCCGGCTAGAACTTATGCTATTAAAGCGCATGAAGATGCTTCCTCACCCAATGTGATTACCGGTATATTTTCTCTTTATGATGTTAATGTTATTGCTTTGATTGATCCCGGTTCTACTCATTCATATGTATGCATGAAACTGGTGTCTAGCATGAATATACCTGTTGAGAACACAGAATTTATGATTAGAGTGTCAAATCCGTTAGACAAATGTGTGATAGTTGATAAAGTATGCAAGAAATGTCCTTTAATTATTTGGGGTCATTACTTTCCGGCCAACTTGATGTTGTTGTCGTTTGATGAGTTTGATGTTATTTTGGGTATGGATTGGTTGACGTTGCATGATGCTATAATAAATTGCAAAGAAAAGGTTATAGAATTAAAGTGTGACAATGGTGAAACTCTGCGGGTTGAATCAGATAAATCAGAGGCATTGTCTAGTGTGATTTCTTCAATGTCGGCTCAAAGATATTTGAGAAAGGGTTATGAAGCTTATTTGGCGTATGTAATTAATACAAAAGAAGTTGAAAAGAAAGTTGAATTAGTGCCGGTTGTGTGTGAATTTGCGGATGTATTTCTAGAAGAATTGTCAGGTTTGCCTCCAGTCAGGGAAGTAGAATTTGGTATTGTTTTGATACTGGGAACAACTCCGATCTCGATTGCTCCATATAGAATGGCACCAACAGAGTTAAAAGAGTTAAAGTCGCAGTTGCAAGAGTTGACTGATAAAGGCTTTATGAGACCGAGTTTTTCACCTTGGGGTGCTCCCGTGTTATTTGTGAAAAAGAATGATGGTTCTATGAGGTTGTGTGTTGATTATCGGCAGTTAAACAAGGTGACAATCAAAAACAAGTATCCGTTGCCAAGAATTGATGATTTGTTTGATCAGCTAAAAGGAGCTACATGGTTTTCAAAGATTGACTTGAGATCTGGGTATTATCAGCTGCGAGTAAAAGAGTCGGATGTGCCTAAAACTGCTTTTAGAACAAGGTACGGTCATTATGAATTTTTAGTTATGCCATTCGGGTTGACAAATGTTCCTGCTGTGTTTATGGATTTAATGAATCGCATATTTCGGCCATACTTGGACAAATTTGTTGTAGTATTTATAGATGATATTTTAATTTATTCAAAAGATGAGACAGAGCATGCTGAACATTTAAGGATAGTTTTGCAAACTTTGAGAAATAAGTAGCTATATGTTAAATTTAGTAAAAGTGAATTTTGGCTCTGGGAAGTTGGATTTTTGGGTCATATTGTTTCAGGTGATGGTATACGGGTTGATCCTAGTAAAATTTCAGCCATTGTTGATTGGAAACCACCAAAAAATGTAACCGAAGTTAGAAGTTTCTTGGGGCTAGCTGGGTATTATCGGCGGTTTGTAAATGGATTTTCTATAATTGCTGCTCCTATGACTAGACTACTCCGAAAGAATGTTAAATTTGAATGGACGGAAGAATGTCAACAAAGTTTTGAAGAATTGAAAAAGTTATTAACAGAGGCACCAGTGTTAGTACAGCCCGAATCAGGTAAAGAATTTGTGGTGTATAGTGATGCTTCTCTAAATGGTTTGGGGTGTGTACTTATGCAAGAAGGAAAGTAGTGGCTTATGCTTCGAGGCAGTTAAAACCTCATGAGAGGAATTATCCTACTCACGATTTGGAATTGGCTGCGGTGGTGTTTGCTTTGAAGATTTGGCGACATTATTTGTATGGTGAAAAGTTCTGGGTATATATCGACCACAAAAGTCTTAAGTACTTGATGTCACAAAAAGACTTGAATTTGAGACAGCGAAGATGGTTGGAGTTATTGAAAGATTATGAGCTTGTTATTGATTATCATCCGAGAAAAGCGAATGTGGTTGCCGATGCTTTAAGCAGAAAGTTGTTGTTTGCTTTGAGAGCTATGAACACTCAGTTGAAAATGTCAGATGATGGTTCGATTCTAGCAGAGTTAAGAGCAAGACCGATTTTTTTACAAGAGATTTTTGAAGCTCAGAAAAATGATCAATATTTGCAAGCCAAGAGAAAGCAGTGTGAAGCTGATACGGGATCAGATTTCAGAACCGGTTCTGATGGTTTCTTGATGTTTAAAAATCAGATTTGTGTACTGAAAAATGATGAATTGATTCAAAAGATTTTGCATGAAGCACAAAATGGCTGTTTGGCGGTTCATCCGGGCAGTACGAAAATGTATAATGACTTGAAGAAAATATACTGGTGGAGTGGAATGAAAAGAGATATTTCCGAGTTTGTATCAAAATGCTTAATTTGTTAATAGGTGAAAGCTAAACACCAAGTGCCTTCGGGATTACTTCAGCCTATTATGGTTCCTGAATGGAAATGGGATCGGATTACTATGGATTTTGTTTCAGGGTTGCCATTGACTCCAGGAAAGAAAGATGCAATCTGGGTAATAGTTGACAGATTAACTAAGTCAGCTCATTTTATCCCGGTACGTATGGATTATTCTCTTAACAAGTTGGCTGAACTGCATGTTAGAGAAATTGTTAGACTACACGGAATACCATTGTCGATCATTTCGGATAGAGATCCAAGGTTTACCTCACGGTTTTGGCAAAAGTTGCAAGACGCGTTAGGTACGAAGTTAAATTTTAGTGCTGCTTTCCATCCACAAACTGATGGGCAATCAGAGAGAGTAATTCAAATTCTTGAAGATATGCTTAGATGTTGTATATTGGAATTTCAAGGAAGTTGGGAAAGATATTTACCGTTGGTAGAATTTGCTTACAATAATAGTTATCATACGAGTTTGAAGATGGCACCTTATGAAGCATTGTATGGTCGTAAGTGTCGAACGCCTTTGTATTGGACTGAACTCAAGGAAAATTTGATCTATGGAGTTGATCTAATAAAAGAAACTGAAGAAAAAGTGAAGATAATTCGAGATTGTTTGAAAGCTGCTTCAGATAGACAGAAATCTTATGCAGATTTAAAACGAAAAGACATTGAATTTCAAGTTGGTGATAAAATATTTTTAAAAGTGTCTCCGTGGAAGAAAGTTCTCAGATTTGGACGGAAGGGCAAATTAAGTCCGCGTTTTATCGGGCCATATGAAATAATTGAAAGAGTTGGACCGGTAGCCTATCGATTAGCATTGCCATCTCAATTGAAGAAGATTCATAATGTATTCCATGTGTCTATGTTACATCGGTATCGTTCGGATCCTTCACATGTGGTTTCATCGACAAAAATTAAACTACAACCAGACATGACCTATGAAGAAGAACCGATTAAGATTTTAGCTCGAGAGGTCAAACAGCTAAGGAACAAAAGTATTGCACTTGTGAAAGTGTTGTGGCAAAAGCATGGAATAGAAGAAGCTACATGGGAACCCGAAGAAACTATGAAGAATCAATACCCACATTTGTTTACCGGTAAGATTTTTGAGGACGAAAATCTTTAAAGGGGGGAGAGTTGTAATATCCTGAATTAAGGCCTAATCGGAATAGTGGTTTCGTGACCACAAATCCGAGATAGAAATAATTATTTTATAATTATTTTGAGGTTTATGATATGATTTCATAATTGTGTGAAAATTTCGTGAATAAATTTTTGGCATAACGAGTTTAATTAAAAGTTAGGACTAAATCGAATAAGTTGCAAAACTTGCATTCTAGAAGTTTTTAGTATGAAATTGCTTTGAAATATTAATTAGGAGTCTTAAATGGTACTTTGACCAATTTTAAGTTCATGGACAAAATTAGGACATGGAAGGAATTTTTTTGAAAGTTTAGTAAGGAGGGGCATTTTGGTCATTTGGATATTAAATGAAATAAAAAGGGAAAAATAACACAAAATTGGTTATCATCTTCCTTAGTTGCTGCCGAATGCTCCCTCTCTCCATAGCTAGGGTTTCTTCAACTTTCAAGCTTCATAGTAAGTGATTCCAAGCCCCGTTTTTAATGATTTTTACGTTTTTGAAATCCCGGTAACTCAGTATAGCTTATGATAGTAATATTTTGAGTTAGAGTTCATATTTGGAAAAATACCCATAAGTGAAATTTGTTAATTTTGATGTTTTATGATAGAATATGAGGTTTTAAATTATGTTAGACAACTTGTGCTACTCGGTTTTGAGTGAAAACGAGTAAAAGAGCTTAATCGGCAAAAATACCTAATAGTCATAAGTACATGTTAGAGTGAGTATTTGATGTTGCCATAGAAGGGAAAAGTTATCAGCATGTTATAAAACATAAGAATAAGGAATTAAGTTTAATTCCCGAGATTTGGGGCAAAAGTGTAAATATGCAAAAGTTTAGGGGTAAAATTGTAATTTTGCTAAAATTTGAATTAAATACTAATTTGATAATGTGAGTATTAAATAAGCTCATTGTGTTATTTTAGATCAAGAAAGACATGGAATCGACCCCAATCGACGAAAAGAAAAGATTGTTGACTAAATTGCAAAATCATTATATTTTGGTAGCAAGGTAAGTTCATGTGTGAATAATGTAGCATAATTGTTATTTATAAGTTATTGATGTTAATTATATGATATGCTGATTTTTATCATGAAATATATGCTTTGTGGTTATTTTCGAATAAAATGCAAATTATGTGTATTATTTGTTAAATATAAAGTGCTACCGAGTATTGGTTTCAGTATTTTACGGAAGATGGCGAGGATATGTGTTCAATGAAAATCCTGTTTGAACCTTAGGAATAGATTAGGATACAAGTGACATGTCACTAGGATGGTTGAGCATTCGAACTCGTTAAGTTGAGTCCGAGTTCACTTACGGATGCGAATGTTCGAACTCGTTGAGTTGAGTCGAGTTCGTGAGATGTAACTAGGCATCGAACTCGTTGAGTTGAGTCAGAGTTCACTTATGGATGCAAACGCCCGAGCTCGTTGAGTTGAGTCCGAGTTCACTTAGGGGCGGGTTACATGATTTCTTGATTACATATCTGGCACTTATGTGTAAATTATCCATGTATCCGAGTTATATTCCGATGTGTTCAACGGGTAAAATTTCTAGTGAAATGGAAGAACACTTAAGATGCAAGTGACGTTTTGGTAAGTGTTGTGAAATGGACACTTTGGAAAGGTATGTACTTAACCCTCGGGTTGAAAATAGATACAACAACGATAAGGTGGTAAGATGATGAATTATGTTTAGAAATGTGATATATGTTTTGGTGATACTATGCTAAGGTTGTTTGGTATAATTGTTTTGTTATGTTACTTGTTATTTGCATATGAACATACTAAGCATTTATGCTTACTCCCTCCTTTTTATTCACTGTAGTTTTGAACAAGCCGACTCGGGAATCAGGACAGGTCGAAGGTTCAATCACACTATCCGAAGGACATTTTTTGGTAAATGGCTTGTAAAACTTAAGTATGGCATGTATAGCAATATATCTATTTCGTGTAAATAATTTTGTGATATGGCGATGATTTGGTTGAGAAAATGCTTGATAATGATAGGTCATGGAAATGACTAATTTAGACCATGTTTGATGTCATGGAAAGTTAATAGGTTATCTAGTCCATAAAAACTCATGAAAAGATGAAATTTGCCATAAATAGAACATTGCAGCAACACTGACGTGAGTTTGAAAATTTACTAAAAATCATAGAAATCGAATTTGGTGATGGATTAAATATTAAATTGAATTCCAATATGTCTATTTTCACATAAAACAAACTAAACAGGTAAAGACATTATATGTTAGAAGATATTTGAATTTTTGTGAAACAGGGCCAGAGTGATTTCTGGATCCCCTGTTCCAACTTTAGGAATTCATCATAAATTGTACAAAAATAATTAGGTGTTGTATTTTATATTCTTGGAATCCTTATTGAGTCTAGTTTCAGGATACATAAACAGTACTGTCATATAAATTTTTCACAGAGAGATATATGGTTCATAGTAAACAGAGGTCAGTCCAGCCAAGTCCTGTAACAAGGGTAACTTTAACTAATAAACTGTACTAATTGGCCCAACCAAAAATTCTAGAAACAATTTAGTAAATAGATATATGAGTCTATATTTAGGGAAAATTTATGGAACTTGATTTCGAGTTTTGTAACTCGAGATATGATTTTTCTTGTAACTGTGATGCTGGTAACTAGAAAGCTGTGAATGTAGAAACAAATGATTCGAAGTTCTTAATTTGATAAATTATGTTCGGTAACACCTCAAGCTCGACTCCGGTGACGGTCTCGGGCGTGGGGGTGTTACATAGTACCATGTAGTTTTTGTACACATAGTGCCGCATAACCTCGCACACATAGTGCTGAAATTTCTTATCTATAGCTACCACTATGTCATAGATAGGTTGATAAATCTCACATTCGATTTTCACAAATTCATACATACCATGATTTCTTATCCAACCTATTTTATGTGCAATATTAACCGTAACTTAAATTACTTAGGAACTTACCTGTTTATTCGGATGAACAACTCCGATCAGCTACTCAACCGCTTTCGCTTTTCCTTTGGCCAAACTTGGCTCCCTTTGATTTTGAGCTCTAACTAAGCAAATAAAGTAATTCAATCATCATTGCCCCAATTTATATTCATTCCTCATAGACACACACACATATTCGGTATTCCATCTAATATTAACCATAGCTGAGAACCTATCATACAATTAAAACCCTTGTTCAAATTATTATTCACTAAAATGCTATGGCCGAATCCCTCAATTAGCTAACGTAGCCTCTTGTATTCAATCTAATCACGTATATACAACCTAAATCCCTCTTTTAACACATAATTCACTATCTTGGAACTCATTTTCTAACTAATTTAACTTACTCCAAAGCCGAATGCTATTTGAGCATTAAGCTCATGTTCTTTTCATTATTAAGCAAGTATTATAACTCAACTAACATCCATTTTCAATTTGAAACATCAACATTCAAAACTAAACACAAAAATTCATAGTCGAATATATATATACTTTGTCCCAAACTCATAAATTCATCCATTCTAAGCTCAATTTGCCAATTAAACAAGTACTACTAATATTAAGCATTATTTCACAATTTATCTTAAATTGCCGAATGGACTCATGCTCCTAATTCATATACTTAACTTCATTAGCCGACTACTCAAGCTCATTTGAGCCACATATAGTAATTTAGTTTGTTCATACTCAATTAGAAACATTTCTCCTTACAAATTATCAAAACATACACAATGTAACCCATTGAGCTCATGACTGAATGCTTCATGCATCACAAACACAAAATCATACACACGGGTCATGTTAGGAGCTTCAAAACCAATTTAAATTTCTCAAAATCCAAAGAAAAACATATGAAATCATTCCTTAATTCCTAACACAAGATGGCCGAATGCCTTAGGTGTTCTTTCTTCAATTTCTTGTTTAGTTTCGGCAAAAGGGGAGACAAAAATGAGAAACTTTGTTTTTATCACCTTCTTTCTATTATTAATTCATGGTTTTCTAATATAAAACTATATAATATTATTTCACTAATATAAAATACACAATGCCAAATTTTTCATCATCATTACCGTCCACTATAATCATAGTGGTCCATTTGACATGCAAGTCCTCTATGGTGCTATACATATACAATTTGGCCACTTCAACTTTTACCTATCACTTTTTTATGGTTTCTCAACTAAGTCCTTTCAAGTAAAATTCCCATTCATAAGACTAAATTAAAACATCAAATTTTCACACATGCACTATCACACATAGAAGTTATGCAAATAAATTTTAAATAAATTTTATGACTTGGTTTTGTGGTCCCGAACCACATTCCGATTAGGGTCAAATTAAGGCTGTCACATACGGCCTGTAGCCGTTCTGTATAAGGCTTTTAGCCTTTCTGTGATACTTTTGGCTTATAGTCGTTCTGTTAACTGGAAGCGTTGCTGCGATATCTACAGCATTGAGCCGTCCTGTCTACGGCGTTGAGCCGTCCTGCTGACTTAGTGCCTCAACCGGTGGTAAGCTTGGTGTGTTGGCTGGGTGGGTCGATTTTATCCCCACATGGTATGTTGGTTGGTACGGGTGGTGTGTTGGTCGGACTGGGCTGGGAATCTGTCTGCATATCTGCATCTAATACTGAGTCTATACTGAGCTTAGGCCAACCTAATTCTGTTAATGGGCTCGGCCCAACTATTGCTGAATTTGAGAATGGGCTAGGCCCAATTGATTCTACTGAGGGATGAAACCCAAGTCAAATTGTACTGGGCTTTGGCCCACACACATTGTTCTGTTACTGTAATGGGCTCCAGCCCAGACTGATTCTGAATTCTGTCTGTTTACTAACTGTTTTAGTTTAGGAGGGGATTACACACTGAGTTTTCATAAACTCACCCCGTTTATTAACTGTACAGGTAATCCCCGGCATTAAGAGGATCGGTGCTGCAAGGGACTCGGAGCTGGCCACACAACTACTATTGTTTCTGCCTTTCTTTTAAGTTATCTATTTACATGTACTTATATTTGATCTGGGTTGTAACAAGGCCTCTTTTAATTTCTGGTTCTAAATTTGGAATTTTATATATTGTTTTATAACTGCTGGAGTAGAACACAGTTTTCTTTTCTAAACCAATAACTGTTTTTTAAAATATCACATTTCCGTAAAACTTTAAATTAAGCTTTCACAGCAAATAAAGTGTTAAAGGTAATAATGTTTTACAAGAGAATGATTTTTAATAAACCAACGGAAACTGAGGTTTTCACAAGTTTTAAAATGGCCAGAGGTTTTAAATAGTAAGAATGCTTTTCAATGAGAACATGGTTTTTGAAAAACACTTCAATGTCATACGCCAGATTTCGGCCATAACGTCTAGGTCGGGTTTGGGGTGTAACATTTAGTGGTATTAAAGTCAAGTTGCAAAACTCGGCTGTGGAATGGGATTTAAAATTGAATTTTCAAACGAATTATTTCAAAAAGGTTTGAAAAGATTTGAAGTATTTGAAATGTTTTTCTAAATATTTCCCTAAAAGTGTGGTTATCGAGTCTCCAACACCGAATCCGTAAGTTTTCTGTTAGACTATACTTAAGGTTAGATTTTGTATTTATTCAGTGTATGTTCTAGAAATTAGATTTTTTTTTAAGTTAGCAACAGTACTGTGATGGATTCCAAAGGCAAGAAAGGTTGCGAGGAGTTACCTGTCTCCCTAGAACATGAGATGGTTCAGGAAACTGTAGTCAAGGAAAGTCTGCCAACTTCAGGTAACAATAACCTAGAGCTTGGTACAGAGGCACTGACCCGGTTGGTAAGGGAAATGCTGGAAGAAGTGTTCGAGGTAAGAATTAGGCGTATGGTGAAACACTTCAGGCTAGGTGCTTAGAGTGCAGCAGGAAGAGGGATCACAGTCCTCTAAAATAGGAGCCTCGTTCTGTGAAATGCGTTAAGACGTGTCTGAACTTTTCAACCTGTGAGTGTTGCAAAAGGCGTCATCTAGGCTAATGCTGGAGGAAGTCAGGAGTGTGTCTCTGATGCGGGTCTAAAGAGCATCGGTTTCAAGATTGTACAGTTCCTTTTAAGTCAGGTGTGTTTTGTTTGGATGTGATGTTTGAATATAGAAATTGTATGCATGTATAGTAAATATCTATTTGCTTCTATGGTTAGATGTTTGGTTGGGTGTGAGAGGTTTTGAGACTAAGTTAAAAGTGTACTAGTGTAGTTTGGAACTAGAGTGCGCAGTGGGAGCGTAGTGGTGTAGATTGAGCTAAGCGCTTGTTCAGATAGTTGAAAATTTTGAGGACAAAATCTCTTTAAGGGGGTAGAATTGTAACGCCCCGAATTTGGGCCTAGAAGTATTGGGCCTTGAGTATGGGTCCATAAGGAGGTTATATATAAGCATTTAATTGTGCAAGGAAATGACATAATTAAATGTTTGCTTCGGTGGTTAATGGCTTTGAGAAGTGTTGGAGAAATCTTAGGTTCAAACCTAGGCTTTAGCAAAAATTTTGGTTTTAAGTGAATAAAACCCTGGGTGTTTGGATGATGGCGTTTTAAATTATTGTGGTAAATAAATGACACAAAGAAGCATGTGGTCTAGTGTTTGTGGCGTCATTAAGGTTGTAAGAGAGCCTGGGTTCAAGTCTTGGCTCTTGTAATTTATTTTGGTTTTTCTTTTAAAGGAACCAAGACTTTAGCCTATAGAGCTTATAATTAATTGAGGATATTTTGTGACACAGAAAGAGCCTGTGGTGGAGTGGCAAGGTGGCGTGTTGTGTAACTGTGAAGTTCGAGGTTCAAGTCTTGGGATACGCAATGGAGTATTTATTTTGCTGTTTGAGCTGTGTAGGAAGTGGAGTTGGACTAGAACTCTATGGTTGAAGTGGTCATAAGAAAATAAGGAATTTTCTTAATGGTTGAAAGTAATCCCACATCGGGAAGCTAACGTGAGCATTGGTGAGAAGCGGGCTTTAAATAGAGCGAACCAGATGAGTTGGTGAGGGGGAAGTGATTAAGACTCAATGCAGGATGTGTCAAAGTTGGTGATCGTGGACTTCGGCATGTTCTTTTAAACAGGTGTGTATTCACGCCCTTCTTTGTTGGAAGTCGGAAAAAGCTAAAAAGCCGAAACCTTGACATTAGGGGCCTCACGAGCGTGCGAATACATGAGAAGTGAATCGAGCCCACCAATCATGGGCGATAGACTGTAGAGGCCGCCACGAGCGTTCTCGTGTGCTGGGGCTATTTTGGGCCTCGATGGGCTCGATGGGCCTGTAGGTCCGCTTGTGTAAACTTCACTATTAAGTAAGATGTAGATAGACTTGTCATGTCGCGCACACAACTTAGGTAGTTCTGGGTCACGTTGGGCCTAGATGGACAGTGTGGGCCCAATGGGCTCGTGGGCCCTACACGGATTAAATCTAAAATTTGAGATAATTATTAGACTAGGCTATGTAGGTCACATAACCATATCAAAATTTGGGCTAAATGGGTCACATGAGGGTGTGGGCCCACTTGGGCCAAGTAATGGGCCTTAGGCCCATTCGCACCGTTTTGTCTGTTTAGGTTACTTAAGTCACTCGAGGCAACGGTGGACCTTCTGTTAGGTTGTTAAGATCGCGATTTGTAAAATCACCGAAATACACTTATAGTGTAAAATAACCGTAATACCCCTGTATGGTAGAATGACGATTATGCCCTTATGTTCTGTATGATTGATGTGCCTATGATTTACATAAATGATTGTACTGAGTATGACTTTGCATACACGTATTATTTATGACATGACATACTACATGGGGTTGAGTTATTATTATGGACAGAGGAAGTGTACGGCCTATAGCCATTCTGTATAAGGCTTTCAGCCTTTTTGTGATACTTATGGCTTATAGCCGTTTTGTTAACTAGAAGCATTGCTGAGATATCTACAGCATTGAGCTGTCCTGTGTACGGCGTTGAGCCATCCTGTTTACTTAGTGCCGTAACCGGTGCTAAGCTTGGTGTGTTGGCTAGATGGGTCGAGTTTATCCCCACATGGTATGTTGGTTGGTACGGGTGGTGTGTTGGTCGAACTGGGCTAGGAATCTGTCTGCATATATGCATCTGATACTGAGCCTGTACTGAGCTTAGGCCAACCTAATTGTATTAATGGGCTCGGCCCAACTATTACTGATTTTGAGAATAGGCTAGGCCCAATTGATTCTGATGAGGGCTGAGACCCAAGTGAAATTGTACTGGGCTTTGGCCCACACACATTGCTCTGTTACTAAATAGGCTCCAGCCCAGACTGATTCTGAATTCTATTTGTTTACTAACTGTTTTAGTTTAGGAGGGGATTACACACTGAGTTTTCATAAACTCACCCCGTTTATTAACTATACAGGTAATCCCCGGCATTAAGAGGATCGGTGCTGCAAGGGACTCGGAGCAGGCCACACAACTGCTATTGTTTATGCATTTCTTTTAAGTTATCTATTTACATGTACTTATATTTGATCTGGGTTGTAACAAGGCCTCTTTTAATTTCTGGTTATAAATTTGGAATTTTATATATTGTTTTATAACTGCTGAAGTAGAATACGGTTTTCTTTTCCAAAACAATATCTGTTTTTCAAAATATCACGTTTCCTCAATACTTTAAATTAAGCTTCCGCAGCAAATAAAGTGTTAAAGGTAATAATGTTCTACAAGAGAATGGCTTTTAATAAACCAATGGAAACTGAGGTTTTCACAAGTTTTAAAATGGCCAGGGGTTTTAAATAGTAAGAAGGGTTTTCAATAAGAACATGGCTTTCGCAAAACACTTTAATGTCACACGTCAGATTTTAGCCATAACGTCTAGGCCGGGTTTGGGGAGTTACATTTAGTGGTATTAGAGCCAAGATGCAAAACTCGGCTGTGGAATAGGTTTTAAAATTGGATTTCAAAAAGAATTGTTTCAGCAAGGTTTGAAAAGATTTGAAGTATTTGAAATGTTTTTCTGGATATTTCCATGAAAGTGTGGTTACCGAGTCTCCGAAATCGAATCTGTAAGTTTTCTGTTTGACTGTACTTAAAGTTAGATTTTTTATTTATTTAGTGTATGTTCTGGAAATCGGATTTTTTTTAGTTAGCAACAGTACTGTGATGGATTCCGAAGGCAAGCAAGGCCTCGAGGAGTTACTTGTCTCCCCGGAACATGAGATGGTTCAGGAAACTGTAGTTCAGGAAAGTCTGCCAACTTCGGGTAACAATAACCCGGAGCTTGGTACAGAGGCACTGACCTAGTTGATAAAGGAAGTGCTGGAAGAAGTGTTCAAGGCAAGAGTTACGGCATATGGTGAAACACTTCAGGCTAGGCGCCTGAAGTGCAGCAGGAAGAGGGATCGCAGTCCTCTGAAGCAGGAGTCTAGTTCTGCGAAACGTGTTAAGACGCATCCAAACTTTTCAACTTGCGAGCGTTGCAAAAAGCGCCATTCGGGCGAATGCTGAAGGAAGTCAAGAGCGTGTCTCAGATGCGGGCCTAAGGAGCATCAGGTTCGGGATTGCACAGTTCCTTTTAAGTCAGGTGTGTTTTTTTTGGATGTGATGTTTGAATATAGAAATTGTATGCATGTATGGTAAATATCTGTTTGCTTTTATGGTTAGATATGTGGTTGGGTGTGAGAGGTTTTGAGATTAGGTTAAAATTGTATTAGTGTAGTTTGGAACTAGAGTGTGCAGCGGGAGCGTAGTGGTGTAGATTGAGCTAAGCGCTTGTTTAGATAGTTGAAAATTTCGAGGACGAAATCTCTTTAAAAGGGGTAGAATTGTAACGCCCCGAATTTGGGCCTAGAAATATTGAGCCTTGAGTATGGGTCCGTAAGGAGGTTGTATATAAGCATTTAATTGTGTAAGGAAATGACACAATTAAATGTCTGTTTTGGTGGTTAATGGCTCTAAGAAGTGTTGCAGAAATCTTGGGTTCAAACCTTGGCTTTAGCAAAAATTTTGGTTTTAAGTGAATACAACCCTAGGTGTTTGGATGAAGGCCTTTTAAATTATTATGGTAAATAAATGACACAAGGAAGCTTGTGGTCTATTGGTTGTGGCGTCATTAAGGTTGTAAGGGAGCCTGGGTTCAAGTTTTGTCTCTTGCAATTTATTTTGGTTTTTCTTTTAAAGGAACCTGGACTTTGGCCTATAGACCTTATAATTAATTGAGGATATTTTGTGACACAGGAAAAGCCTGTGGTGGAGTGGCAAGGCGTCGTGTTGTGTTACTATGAGGTCTGAGATCCAAGTCCTTGGATGCACAATGGAGTATTTATTTTACTGTTTGAGCTGTGTAAGAGGTGGAGTTGAAATGGAACTCTTTGGTTGAAGTGGTCATTAAAAAAAAGGAATTTTCCTAATGGTTGAAAGTAATCGCATATCGGAAAGCTAACATGAGCATTGGTGAGAAGCTGGCTTTAAATAGAGCGAACCAGATGAGTTGGTGAGGGGGGAAGTGATTAAGACTCAATGCAAGATGTGGCAAAGTTGGTGATCATGGACTTCGGCGCGTTCTCATAAACAGGTGTGTATTAAAGCCCTTCTTTGTTGGAAGTCGGCAAAAGCCAAAAAGTCAAAACCTCGCATTCGAGGCCTCACGAGCGTGCGAATGTACGAGGGGCGAACCGAGCCCACAAATCATGGGCGATAGACTATACAGGCCGCCACGAGCAATCTCGTGTGCTGGGGCTGTTCTGGGCCTCAATGGGCCCGCTTATGTAAACTTCACTGTTAAGTGGGATGTAGATAGACTTGTCATGTCGTACACACGAATTAGGTAGTTCTGGGCCACGTTGGGCCCAGATGGACCGTGTAGGCCCAATGGGCTCGTGGGCTCCACACGAATTAAATCTGCAATTTGTGATAATTATTGGACTGGGCTATATAGGTCACATAGTCTTATCTAATTTTGGGCTAAATGGGCCAATCGAGGGTATGGGCCCACTTGGGCTAAGTAATTGGCCTTAGGCCCATTTGCACCGTTATGTCTGTTTAGGTTACTTACGTCGCTCGAGGCGACGGTGGACCTTCTGTTGGGTCGTTAGGACCCCAGTTTGTAAAATCAATGAAATACCCTTGTAGTGTAAAATGACTGTAATACCCCTGTATGGTAGAATGACGATTATGCCCTTATGTTCAGTATGACTGATGTGCCTATGATTTACATATATGATTGTACTAAGTATGACTTTGCATACACGTATTATTTATGACATGACATACCACATGGGGTTGAGTTATTATTATGGACAGAGGAAGTGCACGGCCTATAGTCGTTCTGTATAAGGCTTTCAGCCTTTTTGTGATACTTATGGCTTCTAGTCGTTCTATTAACTGGAAGCATTGTTGCGATATCTACGGCATTGAGCTGTCCTGTCTACGGCGTTGAGCTGTCCTGTTGACTTAGTGCCGCAACCAGTACGAAGCTTGGTATGTTGGCTGGATGGGTTGATTTTATCCCCACATGGTGTGTTGGTCGGACTAGGCTGGGAATCTATCTGCATATCTGCATCTGATACTGAATCTGTACTGGGCTTAGGCCCACCTGATTCTATTAATGGGCTAGGCCCAACTGTTACTGATTTTGAGAATGGGCTAAGCCCAATTGATTCTGGTAAGGGCTGAGACCCAAGTGAAATTGTACTGGGCTTTGGCCCACAAGCATTGTTATGTTATTGCAATAGGCTCTAGCCCAGACTGATTCTATATTCTATATGTTTACTAATTGTTTTAGTTTAGGAGGGGATTACACACTGAGTTTTCATAAACTCACCCCGTTTATTAATTGTGTAGGTAATCCCCAACATTAGGAGGATCGGTGCTACGAGGGACTCGGAGGTGGCCATACAACTTGTAACGCCACCGTACCCGAGACCATCGCCAGAGTCGAGCACAAGGTGTTAACGGACTTAATTCATTAATTAAACAGCTCAAACAATTTATTTTAGAATTTCTAGACAAGCTGGCTAACTGCGTCACAGTCGCTAAAAATCCATATCTCGAGTTACGAAACTCGAAATCTAATTCCGTAATTTTTCCCTGAAAATAGACTCATATATCTACTTACTAAATTTTTTCTAGAATTATTGGTTGGGCCAATTAGTACAGTTTATTAGTTAAAGTCTCCCCTGTTTCAGGGTTCGGCTACTTTGACCCCTATGTATTACAGATCAAATATATCCCTGTCCAGAATTTCAATGACTATGCCATTTGTTTCTCATAAAACTAGACTCAATAAGGATTTGTACAATTTATGGCGAATTTTTAAATTTAGAACAGGGGATTCAGAAATTTCTCTAACCCTGTTTCACTAAAACGTAAATATTTCATAAAATACAACTCTTCGATTAGCCACTCCAATAGCTAATCATTCTCAAACATTTTCATGCCATCCATGAGCTATATCATAAGATTATATACACAAAAGGATTATCATGCTATACATGCCATATTCCCAAAATATGCAAGCCACCATACCGAGATGGTCCGTTGATACTGTGAGCGCGCCTCCGACCGCCCTGATCTCTAAACCGGCTTGTCAAAACTACAAGGAATGGAAGGAAGAGTGTAAGCATAAATGCTTAGTAAGTTCACATGCAAATAACAAATAACTTAACAAAGAAATTATACCAACCAACATTAGCATAATATCACCAAAACATATATCACATTTCTATTCATCATTCATCGTCTTACTACATTATTGTTGTCGTATCAAGTCTCAACCCGAGGGTTAAGTACATACCTGTCCAAAGTGCCCATTCCACAACACTTACCAATACGTTACTTGCATCTTGAGTATTCTTCCATTTCACTAGAATTTTACCCGTTGAACACATCGGAATATAACTCGGATACATGGAAAGTTTGCACATAAGTGCCACATAGGTAGCCAAGCTACCATGTAACCCGCCCATAAGCGAACTCGGACTCAACTCAATGAGCTCGAGCGTTCACATCCATAAGTGAACTCGGACTCAACTCAATGAGCTCGGATGCCTAGTTACATCTCACGAACTCGGTCTCAATTCAACGAGTTAGGACGTTCGCATCCATAAGTGAACTCGGACTCAAATAAACGAGTTCGGATGCCCAAATATCTTAATCTATTCCTTAGGTTCAACGGGACTTTCCTCGTTCGCACTCCTTTACCATTCTCCTTGGAATACCAATGACGATACTTCAGTAGTCTTTCACAATTTTCACATAATTCATAAAATTTTTGCATGTTGTCCAACAATGACCACAAAGCATAGAATTACATGATAACAATCATAATATCGTATAAATAGCATTAAATCATTTAAAATAACGGTTATATTACAATATTTACATATGAACTTACCTCGATACAAAATGAGAATAGTCGAGCCTATTCCTCGTAAACTTTATTTTTTCCCTGATCTCGACTCGAATATCTTTTCTCTTGATCTATAATACCAAATTAATTTGTTTAATACACACATTCATCAAAACAGCCCTTAATATGAACTTTAGTAAAATTATCATTTTGCCCCTAAACTTTCACATATTCATTAAAACATCCTGATTTTCGAATGTATTCGCGGTTTTCAATATTTTGTAAAGATTTTAAAATTTTGTATTTGGATGTGGAATTTATATTTTTGAGTAGGTAAATGGGCTTATAGAAGGCCCATGTGTTGGCCAAAACCTAGTTGAATTTTTGAATTTTTGGACTTAAAAGGTGAGGGGTTCTGGCTAAGTGGCCTTAAATGGAGTGATGGGCAAATTGCATCACAAAAAGAGCCTTAGTAAAGTGGAAAGGGTGACGCCACTAGGCTCCTAAAAATGTGGCGTGTGGAGCTTTGAGGGAGGCATGGGATCGATTCCCTGTGTTGGCAAATAGGTGCATTTATTTTTAAGTGCAAGAGGGGTAGTGTTGGAGTCCAGGTGGATTTTGCTAAAGGAGAGTTTGGATTAGTCCAAACGCTTGGATTAAGGAGTGATAAGGGGAGAGATTTAAGGGATTAGGAGAGAGGATAGGAGTTGGCCGAATATTGGGAATTGAAGAGGGAAAAATCGGCAGGGGGTTTTGAGGTTAGTATTTCGGCACTTAGGGTGGAGTGGTGCCGTTTTCTTTTGCTGAAACACCTTAGGGTTTTTCTTTTCTCTCTTCTTCCTCTCTAGCCGAAACTACCACCTCCCATATTCTTCTTTTTCTATTTTTTCTTCAAAACCATTCATCAATTCTGCTGTTCATCAATACTTTTGCCGAAGTCGCAAAAGCCGAAATCCTGTGATCACTGCTTGTGCCGATTTCTTCAAAGCCAGGTCCTTCTATGTTCTTTGTTTTTATTAAATCTACGATTATCTTTTCTTAATCCTAGATACCTGACGGCAATTCTACTTCAAGGTCATAGTCTCATATCGTCATCTCCTTCACCACCCAAAAGCCGAAAGTACCATTGGTTTAGGGGCTTATAGCCGAAACTTCTTCAACCCTTGGATTCAGGTTTTACCATTGTTCTAAGGATAAATTTGCACCGGATTGCGTGGAAATCAAATAGGAGTAAGGGGTAAGTACTTATCATCTCAAATCTATTCTTATTTTACGATGTTAGGAAAAGTCGAAATCCCTAAAAATTAGGGAGGCTGTCGATTTGAGCATAAGGCTTTAAGGGATTGTAACTGATGTTTTCTTTCGGTGATTAGAGTCTTCTTAAGTGTTGGATCGAAAGCGTGAATCATTGGGACAATCGGATTCGGAGCTAGCTATCGATTTTGGCTAAAAGGTAAGGGTTCAAAGGCTTTTTAGGGATATGGTTCGATCATGGATAAGTAAGTTTTGGGGGTTTAGTGATTATGGTTTGTAAATAAGAACTGTGCTAATCAATTGTAGGACACCGAAAGTGATCTCAGTAGCAGTCGTCGCGAATCAGGTGTGTACCGAACACCCTTTCTTAGTTCAACTCGGCAAAAGCCGAAATGCCGAAATTCTGGCATTTCATAGGCTTGTGAGTATGCGAATGCTCTCAAGACATAGAGTAATTGTTAGATCTAGCACCGCAAAGTGGTAAGTAAGTTCCTGTGACGTTTTAGCGTATTTCGAAAAAAGGGGCCTCGATGGGCCAAAACTGGGCCCAATGGGCTTACGGACCAATATGGGTAAGAGATGGGCAAAGTAGCATGTTAGTTAGATGGTGGAACCAAATTGCATAAAACGGCTAAAAATTTCTGAAATAACGTGTGTAGTTGCGTAAGTATGAAATTACTCCTAAAGAGCATAATTACTGAAATACCCCTAGGGTTTAAAATGGCTAAACTGCATGATTGATTAATACTATACTGTACATGATATGCTTTATTAATATTTATTGCATGGGATTGGGGGTATTGATAGAGGAAGTATTGAAAGTGGTTCATCTACGTACTAGAGGCTTTGCCTCAACTTACTGATATTTGAGCAGCATTGCTGCAACTGTGGAGTGTAGGGCTGGATGGGTTGAGATATTCCCCACATGGAGTGTAGGGCTGGTACGGGGCAGTGTAGCGGTTGGTGGGTTGAGTAGTCTCCCCAGATGGGTTTGCATGCATTACTACTGTTGTTACTTATGTTACTGAACTGGGCCTATGGGCCACACTGTTATTAAAAAAGGGGCTAAGGCCTTGCTACTGTATTCTGAAAAGGGCTTCGGTCCACTGTGTACTGTTATCTGAATAGGGCTTAGGCCCAATGGGCTCGAGCTGATTTGGGCTTTGGATGGGTTTCTGTATACACTGAGTTTTCCCAAACTCACCCCTTCCTCTTCCATCTTTGCAGGTGAGCCCTAGATGGTGGACTTGGAGCTGGGCGGGATTCAGAGTGGCCATGAAGATGGATTGCCGATTTTAAATAAGTTTAGCATTTAATTTGGATTATTTTATTATGCTTAAAGTTGTAATAAGGCCGCTCTTTTTAATTAATTTTATTTTGGGGATTATTAAACTGGTTAGCACTAGGGTTCGTTTTATAAAAACTACTCGTTTTTAAAAGATCACGATGACGCGCAAAGTTTCCGCAAAGTAAATGTTTTTCCAAGAAAATAAATATTTTAAGCAAACGTTTTTCAACCTTAATCATTTTCTTAAGATGGACATAACCAAACGGTTTTCTCAAAATTATACGAGATGTTAGAGTGTGGCAATGGCGGTGTGCATGTCTAGGATTGGATCCGAAGGGAGCTTGGTACTTAAGCAGTCCGACGGACTCACCTCCTCTTCTTCCTGGTTTCCTACCTGGTGCACAGCTTCCATTCACTCTAACCTACTTTTAAAAGTGTCTTTTACAACACCAACTAAGTTTTCCAACTAAGTAATACGGAATGTTTTGAACGCTTCGATGTGGTGCATCAGATCCGGTCATAACATCTAGGCCGGGTTTGGGGTGTTGCATACACTTTTGCCCCAAGGCTCGTAAATTAAACCTCATCCTATTTTCTTATGTTTTATGACTTGCTGATCATTTTTCCCTTCTATAGCAACATCAAATTTACACTCTAACATGTACTTATGAATATTCTGTATTTTTACCGATTATGTCATTTTACTCGTTTTTACGAAAAATCACTTTGCAAAAGTTGTTTAACACAATCTCAAACTTCATATTCTACCATAAAACATCAAAATTGATACATACCATCCATGGGTAAAATTTTAAATATAAACCCTAGCTCAAAATATTGGTAGAAATAGTTAAACCGAGTTACGAGGATTTCAAAAATGTAAAGAACATTAAAAACGGGCATAGAAATCACTTACAATCCAGGTTTAAAAGTGTTGAAACCCTAGCTATGGTGGAGAGAAAAATTTGGCAGCAACTTATAGAGAAGATGATCATTTTTGTGTTATTTTTCCCATTTTATTTCATTTAATATTCAAATGACCAAAATGCTCTTCCTTACTAAACTTTCAAAAATTCCATCCGTGTCCAATTTTTGTCCATAAACTTAGAAATTGGTCAAATTGCTATTTAAGACCTCCTAATTAATTTTTCAAAGCAATTTCATACTAGAAAATTCTAGAATGCAAGTTTTGTAACTTATTCAATTTAGTCCCTAACTTCAAATTAAGCACTTTATGCATAGAATTTCTTCACGAAATTTTCACACAATCATGCAATAATATCATAGACCTCAAAATAATCATAAAATAATTATTTCTATCTCGGATTTGTGTTCCTGAAACCACTATTCCGATTAGGCCCTAATTCTGGATATCACACAACTACTATTATTTCTAACTTTCTTTTAAGTTATCTATTTACAAGTACTTATATTTGATCTGGGTTGTAACAAGGCCTCTTTTAATTTCTAGTTCTAAATTTGGAATTTTATATATTGTTTTATAACTGCTGGAGTAGAACACGGTTTTCTTTTCTAAACCAATAACTGTTTTTCAAAATATCATGTTTCCATAAAACTTTAAATTAAGCTTTCGTAGCAAATAAAGTGTTAAAGGTAATAATGTTTTACAAGAGAATGATTTTTAATAAACCAACGGAAACTAAGGTTTTCACAAGTTTTAAAATGGCTAGAGGTTTTAAATAGTAAGAAGGCTTTTCAATGAGAACATGGTTTTCGAAAAACACTTCAATGATTTTGGGGTGTTACACATTGAACCACTTGGAATACTAAGGGATACTTAGGGAACCATATCACATAGTAGGCTGCCAATGCCATATCCCAGATATGGTCTTACATAGGGCCACATACTGATGCCAATGCCATGTCCTAGACATGGTCTTACATGGGATCACACATATCGAAGTCGATAGCCCAGCTATGGTCTTACACGATGTACTCATATCGATGCTAATGTCATGTCCCAAACATGGTCTTACATGGGATCATATATCGAAGCCGATGCCATATCCCAGATATGGTCTTATACGGGATCTCATTAACCCAAATTTTATGATATGTACGCCCTAAGTATTCCTAAGGTTCAACCAGCTTTCATCTCCTCAAACTTTCGTCGGACAACATCAATAATTCTCACGAAGAAAATATACAATTCAAGCAACATTAAGTATTAAACGTATAATAAAATACTATATCAATTACACGCAAACTTACCTTGGTACAAAATATGGACAATTAGTTTGATTTAGTCCAAGATCTTGCTCTTTCCCCAGTCTAGGACCGAACTTCGTTTTTCTTGATCTATAATATAAAATTTTACTCATTTAATTATCACATTATCCAAATCAGTCCATAAATCATACTTTGTTAAAATTACAATTTTGCCATAAACTTTTACATATTTACACTTTGGTCCCTAAGCTCTAAAGTGAAATGTGTCCAATTTCTTTGTTACCCAAGACTAACCAATTCATATTTCCTCTTATAAAAGCCTACATTTTTCATCAAATCACATTTTTAACATCTATTTTTACATGTTTTACAAACAAGTCCCTTTAGGTGTTTCCATGAAAAATCACTTAGAAAAAGATGTTCATTTAACACCAAACTTCCATATTCCTCCATTAATCATCAAAATACATGCATGAAACACATGGGTACTTTTTTAACATAAACCCTAGTTCAAATAAAGGGTAGAAATAGCTAAATCATGCTTCTAGGATCTCAAAAATGCAAAGAACATTAAAAACGGGGCTAGGATTGACTTACTTTCAAGCTTGATATGGAGAGCTTGAGAATTTTCGCTATGGCATTGAGAAGATGAGCAAATTTTGCTTGATTTTTCCCTTTTTATTATTTTATTAACCAAATGACCAAAATGCCCTTTTCACTAAACTTTCAAATTTTATCCATGCATGCCCCTTTTTGTCCATAAATATAGAAATAGGGCAAATTACTATTTAAGAACCTCTAATTAATAATCCAAAGTTATTTCATACTAAAAGCTTCTAGAAACACATGCTTTGTAACTTATTCAATTTAGTCCCTAAAGTCAAATTGGACACTTTACTCATAAACTTTCTTCATGAAATTTTTACACAAGCATGAAATCATATCATAGACCTCATAATAAACATAAGATAATGATTTCTACTTCAGATTTGTGCTCTCAAAACCACTGTTCCGTCTAGGCCCTAATTCGGGATGTTACAATTGGAGCATCATCACACTATTCTCTAGCTTATTTTGGGTATATATAGTAAAATCATTTTGGTATAATGGCATGTATAGGCTAACTTGGCCATTGATGGCTTAAATATGTAGTTTGTAATCTAGCCATTGGAATGGCTAGTAATGGGTGTTTTTTATGTACTAGTAAAGTCATACTATGTGATGAGATCCCGGCCGTATCATGTTTCGATACACCTTGACGACATCAAAATTGGCCCAAGCATGAAAGGCCCAAATGCAAAATGAAGTTTTTAATTTCAGTTTGTTAATTTGGTTGTTGGAGAATAAGGACTTTGATTCATTTATTTTAGTTACTTTAGTTAAAGTTTGCATCATAAATTATGACATGCATTATGTAACCCCCATGTTAGTTAAAGTTTGCATCATTAAATTAAGTCATGCAATAAGTAACTCATTTGTTCATTTAGTTTACATCTTAAACCATGCATTTAAGCATCTTTGTTGTTAAATATATTTGATTTTGTTCATATAAGTATGCTATTTAATTTGGCTGTTACTTTTTACGACATGAATTAAAAGTGTGTTTATTTTCATTTTAAATAAGGTGATTTGAGTTCCATGTTCATTAATAAATTTGTGTATGAGTGTTTAAAGTGTGTTGATTCTTATGAGTGTCTTTAATGCTTAATTATCTACCTTGTAGGTGACTATTCATATGGCTAATTGACTTTTCAAGTTTGGACATTTTTCAAGCCTTCAAAGATCATCGTGGTGGCTGTTCAAATGGTCCAAGAGTGTCTCTTCAAATCTGTTCAATTTTAAAGCATTCAAAGTTAGTTAAGGAGCCAATTAAAGAGATGAATGCACAAGTCTTTTAACATTCAGTTTAAGGGAGATAAAGGGACACCAAACAGCACATTAAGGGTTCGTTAAGTCATCAATAAAGTGAAGAGACATGCATTTTCTTCTACATCAGAATCAAGTGAAGAGACATAACTATTGGCTTCCCTACATGAGTTTAAAACGAAATTAATGCTTGTAATAACCTTAGTTAATTGCTAAAGATAAAAGGTCTCACATAGGCATTCGAATAGCCATAATATTACCTATAAATAGTTTTTAAGAAAACATTGTTTCGGATAGACAATTTTTTCTCAATTTATGAATTATTTGATACTTGTAAGAATTCAAATCTCCTTGTTTCTCTCTAGGATTGATCTAACTTATCAAGCTAAGTCTTGTGGCATCATTTCCATCCTTGTTTATCGAACTTACCACTTCTAAGTGTGGCGTTCAACATACCTCTAGTCCCTACCTAGCTAGATAGTGGGTCAAGGTTTCTTTGCTATATTCCCAACCATTTTTACCGAAGAGATATTTAAGACTCGGTTCAACAATTTCCTATAATGTTGGTTCTATTTTAGCCCTTAGCCGATCCTCATCCATTTTTCATCTAAACCATCTTTGTTACCTTTGTTTGAACCTATTTCTCAACCTCTTCCAATTTATTTCAAAAACAATCCAAGCCTTACTTAATTTCACGATCGGGCAATCTAAACAACTCGAATCAACACTGAATCAAGCTCGTATCATTTGGTATCAGAGCTAGTGAAATTGAAGTAAGTATTGATGTTTGTAGCGATTACGGGATTGTAATTTGATCAAAAAAATTCATAAATTTTTTTCAATATCAATAGTATTTCAAAGTGTAAAAATCAAGTTTGAGAGTCCAAAATTCGTTTGAAAAAAAATAAGCTAGCTTGGAGTTTTACTTGCTGCCCAAATTGTTTTTGTTTTATTCACCTTCCTACCATTCAGCCACACTAAAACCATTTTATTTTTGTTTCTAGCCTACCCTCTTTGTTCTAACATCATTCCCTACCTAAAATCGATCATTACTTTTGTAAGTTGACTCTATATGACTTCTGTTAAGTCTAAATAGTTCATTGAGAACTTGGAGAGGTGAATTGGGAGGAAAAAGGCAAGAGTGAGATGGGACCATTTGACTGAGTAAAAGCCATTAAAGAGTGCAAACAGGAGTGGGAGTGCCATTTACTTTTTCTTTTTGGGTGAAACGTGAGGATTTTATGGCGAAGTTCAAACAATATGTCTCTAAGTTTCGAAAGGAATGTTCCTGCCAATTGTGGTTTGTCCAATCCATCTTATCAAGCATCCAATCAAAGCGAAAGGTGACACGTTCATAGAAACCAAGGCTTTAGAGAGCGTGAACTTGTTGATGACAGTTTGAAGAATATCAAGTTAGCTCTTCCACCATTTTGAGGTAGATTCGACCCGGAGGCATACCTTGAATGGAAAGGAAAATCAAATTGGTCTTCGAGTGCCACAACTACTCAGAGAGGAAAAAAGGTGAAACTTGCATCGAACGAGTTATCTGATTATGTTATGATTTGGTGGGATCAATTCACCACGAGTCGAAGACGAAATGGAGAGTGTCTGATATTAACTTGGTCTAAAATAAAAGCTGTGATGTGCAAGCGTTTCATCCTATCTTACTACTATCGAGAGTGAATTTTTCCAAGTCAAAGGACGGAAACAAGATCGTCAAGGAGTCTAACATCTAATGACTACGTGAAAAGAGATCCCTATCAAGATTCCTTTTCAATGAGGACTTCAAGTCGAAATAACTCAAGCTTTGAGTTTGAAGCCTATTACGGTGACAAACGAGAAGGTCCAAGTAATTCTTCATATGCACCAAGGTATTTATCCCTGAAAATTCAATCTCGAAGAGATTATCGTATTTCGTATGTAGATTCTTCCTCTTTTTCCCTAAGAAAATATTTTCATTCTAAATATGTCCTGTTATCTTCTTCCTGTAATGAAAGAAAAATAAACCGAACACGCATGTGAACCAGAAAAAGAAATTGAAAAAGAGAAAGAGATTGAAGAAAGAAAAGAGAGTGTGAAAAAAACGAGTGTTGTTGTTGAAAAAGAAACAAGTGAAAAAGATGAAAGTGAGCAAGAAAAAGTAAGGAATTATTTTACTAACCAACATACGAATTGTCCTCGTATTGTTCCTGCTTTTCAAGTTTCTGAAAATTCGATTGACAAGCTTCAACTTTAATACTTTTCCAATGAGAGACGATTTCATTTGATCGAGAAAGGTAAGGTTGAAGGTAAACTTATTCCACAAGTGCTTAAAGGTAAGCAAGGTAAGGAATTTTTATCAATCGAGTCACAGCAAGCTAATTCGAATGTTGTTACTAAAATTACCGGTGACTTAGTTTTCAAAAGATCTCATTTCGATTTGGATAATTGTCATTCTCTGATTGTTGATGATGATTTCATTTCAATAATTAGCCTGAAGAGTTTTTCTCATGTTGTTTATTGTGTTGGTAATTCTGTTTATGAGGATAGATTAAATCGAAGTATACAAAATTTGAATAAATAATTTTCATGTAAAAATCCCAACTTGTTTGATTGTGATGGTTATGTGGATTCTTTACATCATTGTGCGAAATCTTCAAGTATGTGCATTCTTGTTCGGATTAATTTTAAAAGGTTTTATTGTTTGAACATGTGTATGCTAAAATCCTATTTGTTTAGCATGTGTAATTTATTAGTGAAAAAGAAACTTTTGCTGCATTTTGGAACGAGTGATCAAAACCATGTGTTTTAACCTGGAGCATGTTTCCCTAAGCTGTTGATAAGTGAAGGTGAGCATCATAATTTTATTTTGAATAAATGTGTTGCACCCTTCCATTTGCTCCGAGTTTTATCATTATTTTTGAAAACAAAACATGTGAATTCTGATGTCTTACGAAGTCAAAATCAAATTTTTGATTCCGGAGGTTGTTCTATATTATGGTTTAAAGAATTTGAGCGTGTTTTGCATGGTTATAATTTTCCATTACTTCGTGTTCCTACCATGTTGCCGGTAATGAAATGTTCAACACAAATGGAAATGGTAAGAGAGAACCTTATTTTTGATCCCGGTGATTATAATTCTATATTATTGTTCAAGGGACTTGAGCCATGGAAATTTGTTTTCCAAGATTATATCTTTCAAATACTCTGTGATTTTGGTTTGTTGCCATCGATGAACTTCTTGAATCATTATGGTAAGGTAAGACCAATTTCTATTTTTGATCCCGGCATTAGTTTATGCATCTCAATTTTTAATAAGATTCTACAAATTTATTTTGTGTTTATAATTCAAAGTGTCACTAATTTGTTTCATTTTCGTGTAGGTGACAACTTGAAATGGTATCCTTCCAAAGAGGGAGGGTATCTAAATAGCCTTCTTTCTTCTCGAACCATTTGTGATTCTCACATTTTTGGAAGCGACTTTGTCAGGTTTATGAATAAAGGGGGTCGTGATCTAGAAAAGTTTTTCGTGAACAAATGGCCCGATTTGAGGATAAATTGTTTTCAAGGAGGGAATGATACGATCCCGGCCGCATCATGTTTCAATACACCTCAACGACATCGAAATTGGCCCAAGCACGAGGAGCCCAAGTGCAAAATGAAGTTTTTAATTTCAGTTTGTTAATTTGGTTGCTGGAGAATAAGGACTTTGATTCATTTATTTTAGTTACTTTAGTTAAAGTTTGCATCATAAATTATGACATGCATTATGTAACTCCCATGTTAGTTAAAGTTTGCATCATTAAATTAAGTCATGCAATAAGTAACTCATTTGTTCATTTAGTTTACATCTTAAACCATGCATTTAAGCATCTTTGTTGTTAAATATATTTAAGTTTGTTTATATAAGTATGTTATTTAATTTGGCTTTTACTTTTTACTGCATAAATTAAAGTGTGTTTATTTTCATTTTAAATAAGGTGATTTGAGCTGCATGTTCATTAATGAATTTGTGTATGAGTGTTTATAGTGTGCTGATTCTTATGAGCGTCTTTAATGCTTAATTATCTACCTTGTAGGTGCCTATTCATATAGCTAATTGACTTTTCAAGTTTGGGCGTTTTTCAAGCCTTCAAAGATCATCGTAGTGGATGTTCAAATGGTCCAAGAGTGTCTCTTCAAATCTGTTCAGTTTTAAAGCATTCAAAGCTAGTTAAGGAGCCAATTAAAGAGATGAATGCACAAGTATTTTGACAGTCAGTTTAAGGGAGATGAACGGACACCAAACAGCACATTAAGCATTCATTAAGTCATCAATAAAGTAAAGAGACATGCATTTTCTTCTACATCAGAATCAAGTGAAAAGACATAACTATTGGCTTCCCTACATGAGTTTAAAACGAAATTAATGCTTGTAATAACCTTAGTTAATTGCTAAAGATAAAAGGTCTCACATAGGCATTCGAATAGCCATAATAATGCCTATAAATAGTTTGTAATAAAACATTGTTTCGATTAGACAACTTTTGCTCAATTTATAAATTATTTGATACTTGTGAGAATTCAAATCTCCTTGTTTCTCTCTAGGACTGATCTAACTTATCAAGTTAAGTCTTGTGGCATCATTTCCATCCTTGTTTATCGAACTTACCACTTCTAAGTGTGGCATTCAACCTACCTCTGGTTCCTACCTAGCTAGATAGTGGGTCAAGGTTTTTTTGCTATATTCCCAACCATTTTCACCTAAGAGCTGTTTAAGACTTGGGTCAACAATTTCCTATATTATTGGTTCTATCTTAGCCCTTAGCTGATCCTCATCCATTTTTCATCTAAGCCATCTTTGTTACCTTTGTTTGAACCTATTTCTCAACCTCTTCCAATTTATGTCGAAAACAATCCAAGCCTTACTTAATTTCACGATCGGGCAATCTAAACGACTCGAACTAACACTGAATCGAGCTCATATCACTATGGTAGCTATATACATGTTAAATGGTTGTTCAAATTATGCCTATCATATGGAATATACTAAGGTAAGATTATAAAATGTATGCATGTAATGATTTGCCATGTTAGGGGTGTTACATTCAAGCTAGCTTAACAATAGAGTTTCATCAATGGAAAGATGGAGAAGGAAATAAAAATGGCTTTAGTGGTTTTCATTTTTTATTAATATTATTATTTTCATATCATTTATTTAATATAATTTTAACGTATAAAAACAAGTGGAAACCAAGTGTTAACCGTCCATGCCACACTAATATGGTCTAATTGCAACATTAAACCTCTTCCTTTTACCTTTTAAGTCATTTAATTAATAAAATTCCAATAGTTAGTAACTTTTGCAGGTTTTATAAATTAGTCATTCTTCCTTAATTAACTATCTAAATGTCAAAATTAATGGACCAAACTTTAACACAACACTTTACTGACATCGTAAATATTAAATAAATAATATTTATATACTCACACATCGAAATTGTTGTCCTGAAACAACTATTTCCAACAATATTGAAAAACTGGATGTTAGATATATAACAACTTTGCGTTCAATTGATACAACACATCTATTCATATTTTTCATATTTTTACGATTAAATCCATTCGATGTCAATTCTAAATCCATTCTATGCCAGTACTTTATGTATATAAAATTTCTAACTAATAATAAAACAAAATAACACAACATATCAAGAATTAATAAAGTTCATACGAACTTACCTAACCAAACCAGCAACAAATATGATATCAATTTTTATTTCATAATTTTTCTTTTTTCTACGTTTAAGCTCCGATTGATTCAATCATTGATCCATGAAAAAGTTGGAAGCTTAGTCGAATGTTTTTTTAGTTCATCCATGGAGAATTTGGTTGGGAAGACAAAAATGAGAAAAGATGATGACTTATTTGTTTTCTTTTATGGTTTATCTTATTTTATTACTAATTAAATATTATAATTAACATATTTCCACTTAAAACCATGCTATGACCATCCACTATAATGGAATATGGCATAATTTCCATTTAAATCCCTTTAATAATACTATTTGACTCATTTAGCTAATAAAAATTAATAGTAATTAACTTTTACAGTTTTTATAGTTTAGTCCTTATACCTCAATTAGTCATTCAATTATTAAAATCTCCAGACCAAAATTCAATTCACCTATAAAATAGTTTTATAAATATTTAATAAAAATATTTACGAGCTCAGTTTATCGAAATGAGGTCTCAATGCCTCTTTTTCTAAAATCACTGACTTTTGAATCAATGCAGAAAGGTTAGGAAGCTTACCAGCTTGATAAATCATTAGTTACTTTTACACAAACTTTAACTTCTTTACTCCATGCAGACTATTCTCAACCTTTCTTTCTTACAACTAGACCAATGAAGAAGATGGAGAAAAAACAGAAAAATGAAAGAATAACACCAGAGAATAGAGGTGTTCATGGGCCGGGTCGGGCAGGGTTCGGGTCGGGCTGAACTAAAAAATTATGCCCATTTATTGGGCTCAGGCCGGGCCGGGCCCAAAAAATGGGCCTAAAATTTTGTCCAAGCCCGACCCGGATAAAAATACTAAAACCCGGCCTCGGCCTGGCCCGCCTGTATTAATTTTTATATTATTTTTAAATATATATAATACATCAAAAATACGAAAAATATCAAAATAAATATTTCCCAACAAATTAAAAATAAATTTTAAAAAATATGTAGACTTAAATAACACTAAGATAAATGCAACTTAACAAGCAAATGCTTCTAAAACAATAAAAAATTAACAAATACCTTTAAAATAATAAGAAAATTAACAATAAAATAAATTTTATACAATATCCAAACAATAACAACAAAATAATAGCAATATAATAGTAAAATGGTAGCAAAATAGGGAGAAAACAACAAGAAAATAACATTAAAAAATATATATATATGCAGATTTTTTTGTCCTTTAGTGATTCGGGTCGGGTCGGGCCGGGCCGGGTCGGGCCCGGGCTAAAAATACCTTACCCGAGGCCCGGTCCATTTTTTAAACGAGCCTTATTTTTTTGTCCAAGCCCATTTTTCGGGCCTATATTTTTGCCCAAACCCTCCCACATTTCGGGCGGGCCTTCAGGTCGGGCCGGGTAGTCCGGCCCATGCACACCTCTACCAGAGAATAATGTCTCTCATTTATATAATACTTTCTCACTCCCTTCACCGATCTCAAATTCAATAGCCTGGTGTACATATCCATAATCATCATGTCTCCCACTAAGACATTTTTCTAGTTCAATTGCAATGAACCAAGGTTGAAATCCAACATTTTCACAATGAACCCGCCAATTCCCCTGATTTCCACTAGAACCCGCTCAATTTATAAGCTTTTCAAATTAATACTCAAAGTCATGATTCCAATGTAAACTTAACATTTTAGGGTGTGACATAGACAATACAAGGCCAAGGGTTGCTCACCTTTCTGGCTAGTTCTCATGTCGCCATGTGTCTCTATCGGGGGTAAGGGTATAACAAGTATGTTATATTATTTTGAATAGTTTTGGATGAAAGATAAATATATTAATTTTAATATTTTATTTTTTTTAAAATTTATTTTTGTTAATTTTTTTAATAAATTAAAATAACTTTATATTTTCTACATTAAGTGATAAATAACTGACCTAGCTATTTATCTTATTCAACACATTTTTATTGAAAATTTTATATTAGGTAAAAAATTTAAAACAATTATAAAAAACATTTAAAATAATAAATGCTGAAATAAAAATTTTTAATCAAATGAAAATTTTCAATAATTTTATCAAAACACTTTTTTCTATTCAAAAAGTAGCAGTGGAAAGGATTTCGTTATTTGATGGGCTGCTAGTTGGCTTTGGTTTAGGAGTTAAACGAGTAAAAAAGGGAGTCCTCAAGACTTTCTTTTTGTCAATACGAACTTTTATGGGCTTTTCATGAGCAAACAAAATTTGGGATGCCTCTCAAGTCCAAGCTCCATTGTTGTGTAAAAGGCAGAAAGACAGAAGCGCATGTTAAAGTAGGTTTTGGGCCAAACGTAGACTAAACTTGGCAATGATGTCACGGGCACTGCTCTATGTCTCAGGGCATTAGTAAGCATTATTATTACTGGCATCTATTTCTAACCCTACCAACTGTGCTGATTGGTGTTGGTGATCAGCTAAGATATATCCGCATACACCAAAGGGACCTAAATAAAGATTCATTCCCCAGCTAGCTACTCTTCCAAATTATACTCAACTATTTGAAAGCAAAAAAAAAAAAAATCAAATCAAATATTGTATCATGTTGATGCTGCAAGTTGCAACTTACTTTTCAACTGAGTTGGTTGTAAATTGCCTATTTTGTAGACATATTTTGACCTGATGAATGTATTTGATTTTGTACATATTTTTAAGGGGTTCTATGCAACGGAATTCGAGGTTAATTGGAAAAAGAAATTCTGTCAAGGATAACTTAAAGTGATTTATTGTGATAAACTTTTTTTATTTATTTAAGATATGTGATCAATATGTTTAATTGAAGAGGACCTCTACTGTATCGCATTCCTTAATAAGAAGACTGATTGGAGGTTAATATCAATCACAGTAACTTGATTAAGAAGCCTACAAAACATCTATATAAAATAGACTTGTTTTTATCTTTTGTGTGTGCAAATAGAGAACTCAGTCAATTTATTGCCCAGCACATTTATGAGTGACTTTATATTGTAAACAAAATGTTCTATCAGTTTGGACTGGACAAATATTTCACTGGAAAAATTTTGGTGAGAGAGTTGAATGTTTATAATTGCATAGGAGTGAGGCTATAAGAAGTGTGAGTTAAGCTTAAATTATCTTTTTAATAGATTTTTCTCTAAAAAAGTCTTTAAATGTAGCATTGGATTCTAACTACGGAATTAATTGATTGTGTTGTCTATTTTACATTTCTATTTTTTATTTTTTTATTTTTTTATTTTTCTAGTTTTTATTGTACTTGCAATTCTCTCTTGTACTTTTTAGTTCCTCTTTCATGATTTTCATTAATAATAACCTATCTGAGTAGCTTCTTGATCATGTAATGTCGCACAATCCCCTTTGGATATAAGAACAACAAAGTTTTGGATCAGTTATGGTTGGTGTTAAATATGACTCCTATTTTGAGTCAAATTTGAAAAATAATCTTTCAGTTAAATTCTGTTTACTTGTTTCAATCAAACATTGATTAGTTTAGATTATTTTATTATTATTTGACCTATGAATTTAGCCTATAAATAGTCTCTTTTACAACCTTAGAAAAATACACCCATTAGAGATTAGAACTCATAACACATTTAGAGAATTTTCTGTTTACGTTTTGAGGGTTCTTTGTTTTCGGGTTTTCGGGGTTTAATCTTAATCTTAATCTTTTGTACTCTTCATTCTTTTGCCATTATAGTAAAATTATCTTTGCCCGTTGTTTTTTATCCTCATTGGAGGGGTTTTTCTATGTTAAATTTGTGTGTTCAATTTCTCAATTTATTCCGTTATTTTCTTGTTCGTTGCTTAATTGGGTCGATTCCTAACAAGTAGTATCAGAGTTAGTTCAATTTTCATAGATCAGCTCATTCAGAGATGACAACAACAAGGTTTGAAATTGAGAAGTTCAATGGTGAGACAAATTTCAATCTGTGGCAAGTTCGGATGATGGCAATTCTAGTTTAATCCGGTTTGAAAAAGGTTGTTACCGGGAAAAAACCAGAGAATCTAAATAAAACAGAATGGGAAGAGCTTGATGAAAAGGCTTTGTCTGCAATCCAACTATGCCTCGCGAATACGGTATTGCAGGAGGTATTGATGGAGAAGACCTCATCTGCCTTGTGGAAAAGGTTAGAAACTCTTTGTGCGACTAAGTCTCTGGCTAAACATTTAGTATTGAAACAACGTTATTTACGTTTCGCATGAACGAAGGTAAGCTTCTTAGAGATCACATCAGTCAATTCATTACTCTTTTAAATGATTTAAAGAACGTTGAGGTTCATATTGATGATGAAGATCAAGCTATGCTATTATTGTGCTCTTTACCTCCTTCATACAAGTCTTTCAAGGAGACCTTAATTTATGGAAGAAACACACTCTCGTTTGAAGATGTGAAGGGTCATTTGTTGAGTAGAGTCAAACTCGACAATGAGCTTCAGTTGGATAGCAAGACAGATAGGCAAGCTTCCGTTTTGGTAGCATCAAAGAAAAGAGACAAAAGGTGTCGCTATTGTAAAAAATTAGGGCACGTCAAAGCAGATTGTTATAAACTATGAAATAAAAGAGCTGCTGAGAGTAACAAGGAAGATGTAGCTGGTGCTAATTTGGCCGATGAAAATGGTGATGATTTCTTGTTAGTGTCAACAAGCGATAACTCCAAGTTCACATCCGAGTAAATCCTAGATTCAGGATGTTCTTTTCACATGTGTCTCAATAGAGAATGGTTCTCCACATACAGTTCGGTTGAAGGTGGCGTTGTGCGCATGGAAAACTATTCATCTAGTAAGGTAATTGATATTGGTACTGTTAAAATTAAGATGCATGATGGGACGATTAGGACACTCTCAGACGTCAGGTATGTACCTGATTTACAAAAGAATCTCATTTCCTTGAGTATTTTAGACTTGAATGCAGAATCAACATCGAGTCGAACGGCATTAAAGTATCTCGTGGAGCTCTCATTTTGTTAAAAAGTAAAAGAACCGACAGTCTTTATATTCTGGAAGGTTCTACAGTGACCGGTGAAATCGGACGTCCCTCGTTCGTTACGGAGTTGAAGTCAACTCATTTGGAGCGGAGGCAACTTAGTCATAAGAGGGAAAAAGGTATGACTGTTTCGTTGAAGAGAGGTTCTCTTTTGGATGCAGGTTTTGAAAGGTTAGGGCACTGTGTTCGTGAAAATCATACCCGGTTTAGTTTTGATTTGATAGTGTACAAGTCGAAGGCTAGAAGTCTTTCAGTTTCTAAGCACAAATTCGACTGAGTTAATTCCCTGCATAGTTCAAGATAGGCTCGTGGCGGGCTTTGGCAAAGATGGCGTTGTGGAAATATGAGTCAAGATGGAGATTTGTTAAATATGACTCCTATTTTGAGTCAAATTTGAAAAATAATCTTTCAATTAAATTCTGTTTACTTGTTTCAATCAAACACTGATTAGTTTAGACTATTTTTTTATTATTTGACCTATAAATTTAGCCTATAAATAGGCTCTTTTACAACCTTAAAAAATACACCCATTAGAGATTAGAACTCATAACACATTTAGAGAATTTTGTGTTTACGTTTTGAGGGTTCTTTGTTTTCGGGTTTTCGGGATTTAGTCTTAATCTCCATCTTTTGTACTCTTCGTTCTTTTGCCATTATAGTAAAATTATCTTTGCATGTGGTTTTTTATCCTCATTGGAGGGGTTTTTCCAAGTTAAATTTGTGTGTTCAATTTATCAATTTATTCCACTATTTTCTTGTTCGTTACTTAATCGAGTCGATTCCTAACAATTGGTACCAATCATATACCGCCCAAAATATCACATACTGATAACTTTTTCTAATTAATATCTTGGTAATCGATTATGCATAGCATATTTTACTTTCAAAGCATATATTAAACAAATTTAATTAATATACATCAATTACGTGTAGATTATTTATATAAATGAATAGTATTTTATATTAATAAATTCTATTAGCATCTTTATGCTTCCTTGATCGATGACATTGCTCTCCCATTACCTCTATATACAAGTTTATGGTAGTAAAATTATTGTGAAAGTTTTTGTATTAAGAATTAAATTGTATTTTATTTATTTTACTTAATAAATAGATAAATTAATCTTTATACGTTAAATAAAAAATACTTTGATCATTTTTTTAAAAAAATTTATCATTTTATACTATTAAAAACTGACATAACTAACAGAATAACTAAATAGTCACACATGACATGCAACGTGTACCTCTTGTTAATGTATAGGGAGCCGGTTTTAATTGTAAAAATAGATAAAAAAATTTAATAAAAAGACTAGTTTTCTTTTTAATGTAACGTATAAGGATTGATTTACTCATTTTTTAATATAAAAATTAAAATACAATTCAACTTTTAGTATAAATACCTCTACCATTCTTTTACCACTTTTATCTACTATGCTAAGCTTGATGTTGTTAACTTATTCCTTCCCCTTCTGCCTTAAAAGACAATTTAGCTTGTACTCCTACACAGAACCATGAAATTTATATTGCTGTACATTAAGATTTTAATTGGTTTTACTAATGTTTATATCATCCTCTCACTTAATAAATCACAACAAGCAGATAATTCCATGACATATATATATTTAAAAATATATGTATGTATTTTACTAAGCGGGGTCCATGAACCTCAATTGGAAAAATAGAACTACGGACAGCTAGCCTGCTCGGCCGCTCCTATCGGCGAACAACTATTTTAAAAACCATTTCATAAAATCAAGTAATCAAACCTTTAAATTATGAGCTAATGAATCTGGATCCACTGGTGTGATTCTAATAACCCAAAAAATCAAAGTAACACAATAAAAAGGATATTTTCACATGATTATATATAATAATGGTAAAAGTATAATGTACTAAGCTATATTAGAAGTTGGGATTATATTTTGGTTTCTATGCTAAAAAAAAAATTTAGTCATTATATGTTAGATAAAGAGTAAATTGATCCTCCTATTAAAAATTTTATTTATTTTTATATTAGAAAACTGGTCTTTGTACATCAAAATATAATACACGTGACATGCCATATATCACTATCTAATTATTCTGTTAATTACACTATCTTTTAAAACTACAAAGGAATGAAATTTTTAAAAGAAATGAACATTTTATTTTTTGATCTAATATTGAGGACTAATATATCAATTTTTAGAGTAAAGAAAGCGAAAATCAATTTGGATTCCCAATACAAATGCTTCACCTTATTGCCATGAATATGCATGAAATTTCAAGTCCATCCAATATTTGAGATTCTACTCGGTTCATATCGTTTACATACATCTATGCTATACCATATACAAATAAGGGATTAGAATTGAAGACAAAACCTTGAAAGATCTGAAACTCAGTTCAATCTAAACAAAAAAACATGATGGTAGTATAGAAGTTGCAGAAAACAAAATTAAATGTCATTAAAGTTCGTGCAGTGGAAAAAGGCTTTTGCAGTCATTTCCCTTTCGAATCTCCAAATATAATTCAACCCCACAAGCAGCTCGGTGATAGCTGCTTCGGTCTTTTCTTTATTCGCAAAGAAAAGAGTTTGGAAAAGAAGAATAACATTTGTTTTGGGCAACAAATTCTGGTGCTCAAAGCTCCTTTCACTTTGCCATTTGATCGTGTTGTGTGCCAATGGCGATAACCAACCCAATATGCTTCTCACAGCTGTTCTCCATTCTCCAGCAAGGACTGGATCACTCGCTGATGACAACCCTCTTCCTTTTAATCTACCCCTTAAACACGAACTAATACTGCTAGGAAGCATGGAATAAAGATCGTCTCTTGCATCAATGCCTACTAATTGTGGTGACTTGATCATCTTCTCCATAATGATAATCAAATTCGCATAGTGTAGAGCTAAAGCCGCCGCCCCTAACGTACTTGATGGAGGCTTTAAAAGCTTCGAGTTCGACTCGAAAAAACTTACCGGCTTCGAAGAAGTCTTCAATGGACCTGATACAAAGTGAAAAGTGTCGGGGTTTTGAGTTGGATGGACAGTTGCAGAAGCTGAGAGACTTCGTGGTAAACAAGAAGGATACCCAAACTCAAACCCGAAAAAAACAAGCTTCAACCTTGCTAAAATAGTGAAAATCGATCTCACAAGTATGGAAACAACCATGTCAAAGCTTTTGTTCCATAAACATCTCTCTTTCAAATACTTAACTTCTTGTCTTTGCCAAAAAAGCTTTGTTTGCAGATCAACAATCTTTTGTTCTTTGATTGAAGATGGTTTATATTCTTTACACTTTCTCAAGCAGTTCTCAATTGTAGATAACTCCTCCATTTCTTTATACAAAGTTACCGTAATGGTGACGTACTTGTCCATCTTCTTTCTTTTAGCTTCCATATCTTTAGAACTCAGAACCCAGCCATGTCTATCATGACCCGAGTTAGCGAACTCATCGAACCACCCACCGAAACCTTGAAGATCCGAGTCTTGGCACCTTTTGCTTATCCTGGAAATGGATTTTGCTACTACCCTTATATTTTCAGCCATTTCAGCACACGCCAACCCTAACAGGAAAGACTCATCGTTAGAAACAATCTTGTGGACTCCTTCGAGAGATAAAGATTCATCACGAAGACGAATTATAGTCGTATCTGAAAGACAATTCCAGAGCTGTAGAAGCTTTGACATATGTCCAGCGATTTCAAAGGATAAAACCCCAACGTTGGCTTTATGATTTGAAGATCTTGCAGTATCAAGGGTGTTGGATATGGTTTTTTTGAGTTTTATGAGCCATGTTTCAAGAGCCATGAGGCAAAGAAGAAAGGAATGGATCCACTGAAACAAATGGAATGCAAAGAGAAATAATTGAAGAGTGGAAGTTTGCAGAGATAAAAGAGATAGTGAATGAAATGGGAGGAGTTGAAAATTTTTGCAGATTTGAAGCTCGTGGGATGTTGATTGAGCCCATTATAGAAATAGCAACTCCATTATAAATTGTTCCATTTTTCAAAATTAAATAAACAAAGGGAAACTACAATTTTTTTTTTTGCCCAATTATAAAAAGCTATAAAATAACTTTTAATTATTTATTTTTTCCTTTAATCACCAGTCAATTGTTAAAAAAATGAAACTTTAAAAAATAAAAGATAATTTGAGTGATAAAAAAATAAAATTAAATAGTTAAATAATTTTTTATGATTAAATGACCACAAAACAAACAAAACTATAATTGAGTAACTAATATGATATACCTATAAATAAATAAAAATAAAAGAGAGCTTGGGGAAGAGTTCCATTTCAAATAGATGCAGAGCAGCGCGTGATCGATGGAGTAACCGGATTGCTTATTTGTCTTTTTTGGATTTGAAAAACAATGACTTTAAAAGCGAGTGGGGCATATTTAATGGTTTCAATATTTGTAATAAAAAGGGGAAAAAATATTTTGTGGTTTTCTTTTTTCTTTTTGATTCATTTAATCAAATAAAATGATCTAAAGTTAGATGTTATTAAAATTGATGACTCAATGAGTTGGACTGATATGAATTATTGTAAATCGATAAAATTGATAATAACAATTTAATCAATTCAGTTAATTATGATTTTTTTTCTATTTTTGTTATTTTTATAAATTTATTTATTTTTATCTGATTAATATTAAATTGATGGTACAACACATTAAACCGAAAATTAATGAATTAATGGGTTCAACTATAATTTTCAGTTAGACCACCACTCTAAACTCTTATAACAGTGACAATATCTGATCATTTCACTTGTGTTTGGTAAAAGAAACTTTACTTCCTTTTCTGGTCTGTTTTTTTCTACAATGACGAAAGTCCATATTTATCCTCTTCATATTTTGATTGATATTCAGGATACGTTTGATTCACTATAATAGAATAAAACTGTAATTGAATAGAACTGTAATAAAATAGAGTTGTAATCAGTAATTCAACTGTTTAGTTGAATGGAATGAAATAGAGCTGTAATAGTATTCTTGTGTTTGGTTGAATGGTATGATGTTGTAATAGCATAAAGAAAAAAACTAAAATGACCATAATACCCTTAGCAGAATTTTTTTTAGGCAGATGATTATTGTTATTATTATTAATTTTAATAAGATTATTATTGAAAATAATTTAATAAAAATAATAAATAATTTAACCATATTTTAACATAATTATTATTAAATATAATTTAATAAAAAATATAAATTAATAACATTCTTAATATAATTATTATATGAATTAAAAAAATCAAAATATATAATACTATAAAAATATATATAATCTACTTTATTATTTTTAAACTGCAATACATATTTAATGTGCTAAAACATCATTAGTGAAATAAATAATTTAATTATTCTACAATTAAAATAAAATATTGAAGTAATAAATAACTTGAGAATTATATTTCACATCCAAGCATAATATTCATATATTAACAAAAAGTTACATGATTTCATTAGTTTATATGTCATAATCCATATGTTTTAAAATTTTATAACATCAAAAAGTTGCAACATTGTAATGACATCCTATCATGTCATTATACCATCCAAATATTACAAACACAAAAAGTTACCAAAATATCATCAATACAACCATGATTTTTAATGGACAGCAAGAAATCTTCTGACCTATTCCAATCGCACAGTAGAAGGTAAACTAAAGAAAACGAGCATTTGTGTTGGATGATCTGGAATTTTGTTCAATGCTCGATAATGCTCATCCTCAGTTAAACCTTCTACTTCACGTAATGTTGGATATAATTTCAGCGCACTTTTTTTGAATGGTCATTTCTGACTTTTGTTGAATTAGCACTTCAAAGGCAATACACTTACAGATTTCAAGGCCAACGGTCTATATATTTTCCGCCAATAAAGTGGCAGCATCATTAAATGAAGTAGAATAATCACTTGCATCAGAAATCCTTTTTATCTTCTTTGAAAATGTGGAATCACCTTGGTTTTTAGCTAGTTGCGGTTGTGTAGCTGAAAGATCCATGTCATCCAAAGAGACATCATTTTCGCATCAATGGAAATCGTTTCTTTCTTCATGAGTATTTGTAGTAGCCACATCCTCAACATCTATTTCTTCAATAATATCAGCGACCGTTTGAGCATCTTTTCTAGTGGCTCGATCTTTTGCGTAGATGGCAGTAAGTTGGTCATAATAAGGGAAAATCTGATGTTTGAATTGAGCAGCTTCTTTATGACTCTATAAAAATGAGGAATTCATATTAGATATAAGTTTGGTCAAAATAAGATAATAAAGAATTGAAATAATTCTTACATTTATATATGAGTTCCACACCGCATCTTCAACAACAACAAGCTACCTATGCTCATCCCAACCAAAGCCGTTATTGTTTTTTTCACTAAGCATGTCATAAACGATTGACCAATACCTTTTCAATGTCCTAATCCTCGATTCAAGATTAGGTTTAGCCTTCAACATGGCATGGGGTAAAACTTTTTCTAACATTTTTTCCAACTCATTTAAATAACCAGCTTTGAATCCCGTATCTGCATTAAAGGTTCCAACATTGTGCAGGTCGACCATACAAGCAACCAACACAGCATCTTCTTCTAGAACCCATTTCCTTTTGGTTCCTCAAGAATTTTGGGAAGAAACACTTGATTGTGAAAAACCTGACATAACTACCTTAAGAAAAAAATGCAAATTAAAATTAAGTTCAATATTATGCATCAAAAGATCAACACTTTATAAAATTATAACACATGATGAATCAAAAGAAAATAAATTATCATTCAACAAGTCTAGTACAATACAAAAAAATAATTCAAACACCACCAAAGTTTTATGAACTAGATACATGAAATAACAGAAACAATTTAACGTTTACTATTTTTACCCTAAACCTAACTAATTTCTAGATGTTTGCCATTCATCAAACATTTGATTGGCTAGGTCCATCCTCCAAGTAGCCCTTGCATCCGATGGATGAATATTTACGATATTCGGTTCATCATCATCTAACACATTACTAGGTAATCCTTTTCCCAACTCCACTTCAATAAGATCAAGACTCATATAGATTCGAATAAAATTATGGAGCAAACAACATGCAATAATGATTCTATTATGCACCCTTACAGGATAGAATTATGGACTCCTAAGTATTCCCCATCTAAGTTTTAATAACCCAAAACATCTTTCAATAACATTACGCGCTGAAGCATGTTTCATATTGAAAAATTCTTCCAGAGTACTTGGCTGGTAACCTTGACGCCACTCATTCAAATGATATCTTGGTCCTCTAAAAGGCACAAGAAATCCCTCACAATTTGTGTATCCAGCATCAACTAGATAATAATAACCTATAAAAAGAAACTATTTGTCATGGTTAATTTCCTAAAAAAGTATGAACTTAAAAATTAATTCAAATTCCTCTAATTTTGCACTTTACCATGAGGAACTTTTAATCCATGTTTCCTACTAATGGCATCTCGAAGAACTCGTCCATCAGCAAAAAAACCTTCCCAACTAGGAAGAATATAAACAAAATGTATATCAGGTGTACAAACACCTAACATATTTGTTGCTATGTCACCTTTTCGCGTTCGATATCTAGATTTATCAACTGTTGGAACCCTAATCTTGATATGGGTTCCATCTAAAGCACCTAAGCAATTCTACATCACATATATAAAACCTTGAGTTAGGATACTATATTTAAATGTAAATGGACTAAATTATGTACGAGCTATATATAGAACTCACTCCAATACCTTAAACCATTTCCACATTGGGTCTGTAGAATTAGCTGTAATTGGCTCTGCCTTTTTAAATAACACATCTTGTAAGCGTATGATAGCATTTAAAACATTGTGAAATGATCTGCTAACGGTTTCCCCAGACCTATTAAAGTGATGCTTGATAACTCTATTTTTAAGGTGATGAGAAATGATATGTAAAAACATTGCCACTTGCTCATCAATAAGCATGTTCCTTGACGACTTCAATCCCCCTAAAGTTTGTAACATCTCACATAATTTAAAAAAGGTAATTCTATTCATCCTAACTTGTTCAATACAGGTCTCGTCACTACCATATACAAGTTTTTTCACATAATCTCATTTTGCAAAAAAATCTAAAATATAGGATCTAATCCTTGGTCTATAAGTATCTAGGCTATGGATGGCACCCAATGCAACTAAGAACCAACTCGCAACTGTACACATTTGCAACCATATTGTAATAGCAAGACCAATTCTTTTACGCCTCTCACTTTGTACAATTAAAGGCTGACGAGCCATTACTGCAAGATATTAAAGTGTTACATATCTTCAAATTATAGTAAAAGGGTCACATTTCTTCAATACTAATTTCAATAACAGTAAAACAAAATCAAAGAATTTAATTTGTAAAGAACTTACAGTGGTCATTGAATACAAGAAGCTCAACTGTGGGTGGAAGAAGCAATCAAGTAAACCAAAGAAGAAGAGGAAGCAATAACACACTATCAAAGAAAAATGAACAATACATATTTATCAAATTTCATTCAACAAAATCGACTCTTTGTTTAGCAAATAATAATGTCTTGAACATTAAAAAAAATTAATAATAAACATCTAATCTTGAAATACATCCACACTCAAATTACATAATTTCCAGTGTTATAGAAATATACATATATTATATGAAACTTTTTATAATGTACTGGGAAAGATGAATTCATAAGTACTTTTATTTAAAAGTAAATAATCCTAATTATGCGCATAAGGTTAAAATACTTTTAACCTTATTCAATAATAATAATAAGATTATTAAGATTATTTAAAAGTAAATAATGTTAATGGATTAGATTTATTAAGATGTTTAGTAATTATATTTGTTTATATATTGCATGGATGTTATTTAACATAATGCTAAACAAAAGTATTACTTAACATAACAATGGAAGATAGGTAGAGGCAGGGTAAGGGGGGAAGCAAGGTTTCTAGTTTGCTTTGAAACATAACAATGGAAGTTACATGGTATTGAGTCGACTTTCTTTCAGATGGAAAATTTTTTATTTTATTTTTTTAATTTATAAAAGTTTAAATTAATAATGATAAAATTACATTTTAACTCTTAAAATAATAAAAATTTAATTTAATTTTTTAAAAGTTATAAATATATGAATAATGAAATTATATTTTTATTATCGTAAATATATATAATTTAATTCTGCCCCTTAAAAAGAATTTACCCTTCATTGTAGAAAATTTGACAAAGTTAAATGAGGTTATTTTAACATTTATTTATTTCAATTATTACATATTTAGATATGAAGATTTCAAATATCATATATGATATGATACAATTTGAAAAACATACAGTAAGGAGACAGTCCCAAATTGCGGATTGCTACCACCGCATTAGCAATGATGATAATAGGCACAAAAATAAAAGGAGTGGAAGCAACACAATGGTACCAAAGTCGACTGCTCTCCTGCTCGATGAGCGTGGTTCTTCCCCTAACTTCAAGTCCCCGAAATATAGATGAACCCCTGAATAATTGAAAAATATAACCAAAACCTACATTTAAATTATTATACAATTAGATTAAACATGATAAATTAAGTTATATATTATTATATGTAAACAAATAATCTTAATAATCTCAAAATACTAATAAGTTTAGTATGATGACATTATTTTTAGTATGATGACATTATCTTTTTAAATAATGTAATTATGTTTTATTTAAAAACAAATTATTTCCTTTAAGTAATTCCTATATATATCACACATAAACATTACTTCCTTTTTTTTTTAAAGTTTAATCTATAAGGGAAACTAAATAAAATACAAATCCCCAAATATTAAAAACATCTGCAAAAACAAATGAGAGGTAGATAATGAAACATCTCAAAAACAAACAGACAATATATGCTTAGTTTACTTTCGAGGTCAAAAATTGTTTTCAATTACAAAAACAATGTAAAGCTAACATTAAAATCATGGTTTGACAAATCAAACAAAAAAAAATGGTAAGAAAATGGTGCTTTTGACTTTTAGAAATTGAGTTTTAAATGAAACAGTTCTATTATTCTCTCAAAGTTAAACTTCATCTCTTTTTTTTCAATGCCAAACAGTTATATAAATTTTCAAAACCAAATTCTTTCTTTATTAATTTTTGAATTTACAATTAACTCTATCAATAATTCCAAGCAATATCATTTATTATAAGTACTAAACTGAATAACTAACTAATCCACTGAGATCATGATCCCCAAGCCCTATTTGCTTTTTCTACACTTTTTTCTAAACCAACCTATATCTAACTGTAACAACCCGGTTTTACCTAAATCAGAACAGTAGTTTCAGAACTATAAGTTCGAGGTAGTAAAATTATTTTAATATTATTTTATGTGATTATAGCATGTGAATTTTTATGTGTGAAAATTTCATGAGCTAATTTTATCATTTAATAGCTCAATTTGAGAAAAATGTCTAAATCACATAAAATGCAAAATTGCATTTTATTTGTTAAAGGTGTTTAATTACTATGGTTGATTAAAGTAAATGTCCTTAAGATGTAATTAGACCATTATAGGGTTAGTGGATGATGATGGCTTGGTATAATTGTAATTATTAGAGCTCATTAAGATTAAATTTGTAAATTGGTTATTAAAGGTTAATTAAAATAAACAAACAAAATCATAATTTGTTTTCATTTTCCTAAACCGATTTTGAGCAAAGGAAATCAGACATTTTTACAGCTATATTCGGCCAAGCTTCATTTGTTGATTAAGGTACGATTTTAGCTCGGTTTTTAATGATTTTTACGTTTTTGATCTCGTTGCAGCCTAATCTAGCTAGCTCGTACCTTCATTTTTGAGATTTTTATAGATTTTGAATGATGCCATTGTTGAACGCTTGAGTATTTAAATGTTTAATGATAGTTTATGAAGGTTTAATGATAGATATGCAAGTTTTGAAAAGTGATTTTTGATGAAATTACCTAAAAAGGATTAAATTATGAAATTTGTAAATTTAGGGGTTGAAATGTGAAATAAATGTGAAATATGGGCTGCAAGGGGCACTATGGTATTTCGGCCAAGCATGAGTTAAATTGAATTTTGTGTATTTGTGAAATAGGGACTAAATTGAATAGATGTGAAAGTTTAGGGGCTAAAGTGCAAAAATGTCCAAATGTATATTTTTGGATGAAATTGAATGAATAGGTGATTAAATGAGTTAATTTTGAATACATATAGATCAAGAAAAGAGGAACTCGGACTTAGATTGAGGCAAGAACAAAGTACTCGATTAATCGGCTAGTTTCGTTGTTTTTACAACCGAAGTAAGTTCGTAGGTGTTAATTTCATTATAAATGAATGTTATATGCTTTGATATTGCATAAACTGTATTTATGAGATTGTGAATAATGTTTGAATTGTGAATATGACTATACAAAAGTGTTCGACGATGAAATTGACAAGCGAAACTTCCCAGTGAAACCTTAAGTACAGTTATGATGATAATATAATGTCATTAAGTTAATGCATTGGCTTCGGGCCATGATATCGGCACTTTGGGTGTTAATAATACCTTGATTTGGCTACGAGCCATGATATAGGTATTTTGAGAGGAGTTACCTTGATTTGGCTATGGGCCATGGTATAGGTATTCCAGGATAAGTTACCTTGATTTGGCTACGGGCCATGGTATAGGTACTTATCGATTGTGATTTTTGAGTATCCGACTTCTATCCCTAATGGTTTAGAGGATAAATGAATGCCGTGGTTGAGAAAGAGGTTTGTACGAGGTGATATGGGTACATACGGAACCTATTCAAGTATTACATTGAGAAAGTTTTAATGAAATTGTATTTAATCATGTTTGAGACATGAATAAGGTTTGTATTAACGTAATGTTGATTTGGTAATGTGCAAATAGTTGAGCTATATATATATTATTTTATGAATTGAGTTATTTACTTACGAACTTACTAAGCTATGAAGCTTACTGTATGTTATTTGTCCATGTTTTATAGATAATCAAAGCTAGCTCAGATTTGGGGTTCATTAGGAAACGTCATCACACTATCGATCATTTTGTTGGTACTTTTAAAACTTGTATATATGGTATATGGAATGTATAGGCTATCTTTGTGATATTTTTGGAGACTTGATATTAGCCATGAGATTTGGCTTGTAAATGTGGTATGTATAGCCATCTAAGTTAGCTTGAATTATATGTTTGGTAAGTATTATATGTGATGTATATAATGCTTTATGAATTGGTTTGGTTTGAGATGATGATATTATGAGTTTTGTGATATGAAATAGATGATATTATGATGAATTAGTGAATATGGAGTATATCCAAGTTGTGATGATTTTGACACAATGATTTGGTATATTTTGAATATGGAATTGAGTAGTTTAAATGGTTGATGATAGATGGTATATTATGTGTGTGAATTTGGTATATTTTGGGTTGCCTATAAGTGTATGGAAATGGTGCTAAATTGGTTGTTATTTGTGTATGAGAGTAGGGTGGCAAATTGGCTTTGCAAATGGCCTATTTTTGTCCACATGGGTAGAGACACGGGCATGTGTCTCGGCCGTGTGTGACACACGGTCATGTTACACAACTGTGTGTCTCCTAAGGTACCCTTCGAATTAAAGTCAGTATACCCTACAATTTTGACATGGCCTAGACACACGGGCATGTCTATTGGCCGTGTGAGGCATACGAGCTAGCACATGGGCGTGTAGCTGGCCGTGTGACCGAAGTTAGTAACTTTCCTAATTTTTCCCATGGCCTGGCACACGGGCATGTCCTTGGCTATGTGGTACAAGTTAGTATGTATGTCCTGTTTTTACATGGCTTGTGACACTAGCGTGTCAGGTAGCCGTGTAAGGCACACGACCTGTTTACACGGACGTGTGACCCTGAAATCAAAGAAAATTTTCTAAGTTTTCTAAAGTTTGCAAATGTTATCGGTTTAGTCCTAAGCCATTTCTAAGCATGTTTTAAAGTCTCGTAGGACCTTATAAGGTACAATGTGATCGAGATGAATGAACTTTGATTATGATTGCTTAAATGTATACGAATAATGTGTACTATTTGATAATGCCTCGTACCCTATTCCGACAACGGATACGGGATAGGGGTGTTACATTTTATTGGTATTAGAGATACAGTTTAGTCGATTCTAGGATTAATGTAGCGAGTAAGAGTCTAGCTATACATGCCATATATATAAATTGCGAGAGTGTGATGATTCCTGACTATTAAAATGTGTTTTTATATAGCAAATGGATCCCGAACGAACCATAGCTGATGATGTGGAAAGCAATGCGCCCGCTCCTGCTCAAGGGGTAGCGCCCACCGGTTCTAGGCCTATTTCTAGTAGTCAGGGAGGAGAGGCTAAGGAAGCCTTCTTCCAAATAATGACTGAGTGGTTCATGGAATTCCCACGAACGAATCCGACTGCTCAACAACCTTCATCCCCACCTGTTCCTCAACAAGTTCCAATTGTGCCGCAAGTGATAGATCTTATCCAATTGAGTAAGCCACCTATTGATAAGATTCGGAAACATGGGGCTAAGGAATTTCAGGCTACAGTTGATGATGATGTTGAGAGAGCTGAGTTCTGGCTTGAGAACACTATCAGAGTATTCGATGAATTATCCTGTACTTTGAAAGAATGTATTAAGTGTGTGATATCTTTACTCAGAGATAATGCATATCACTGGTGGAAAATGTTGACATCGGTGGTTCCTAGTGAACGGGCTACCTGGGAATTCTTTCAGATTGAGTTCCAAAAAAAGTACATAAGCCAAAGATTTCTCAATCAGAAACATAAAGAGTTTCTAGAGTTGAAACAAGGCCGAATGACTGTGACCGAGTACGAAAGAGAATTTGTACGATTGAGTAAATATGTTTGGAAATATGTTTCTACCGAAGAGATTATGTGTAAACGGTTCATTGATGGGTTGAATGAAAATATAAAGCTATTAGTTGGAATTCTGGAAAATAAAGAATTCGTTGTTTTAGTTGAAAGAGCTTGTAAAGCTGAAGATCTCAGCAAAGAAAAGAGGAAAGCAGATTCAGAAGCTAGAGACACCAAAAAAAGATTGATGAATAAGTCATATCAGTCTTTATCAAAGAAATCCAAGAATTCGTAAAATCGTCTGAATACTTCAATGGGATATTCGAACAAGGATTGTGCTAAACAACACTCTGGTTCTAAAGCTCAATCTATATCAGTAGCTAGTATTGGCAGTGTGAGAGACAATAAACCTGCATGTCAGCACTGTGAACGACGATATTTTGGAGAATGCTAGAACAAAAGAAATAAGTCTTGTTACAAATGTGGATTGTATGCGAGACTGTCCAGAGTTGATGGAAAAAGAGGATGTTCAGAACACAAGGCTGAGTATCATTGCAGTTAGAGGTAGACCACCCAAAAACACGAGAAATGTAAGTGGTGGTAGAGGTATGACACGAGATACTACTGTGAAATCTAATGCTAGAGCACCTACCTAAGCCTATGCTATTTACGCTTGCGAAGAAACATTATCGCCAGATGTTATAGCTGGTACTTTTACTCTCTATGATACTAAAGTTATTGCATTGATAGATCCAGGATCAACTTATTCGTATATATGTGTGAATTTAGTATCTAGTAAGACTTTGCCTGTGGAGTCTACTAAATTTGTAATTAGAGTATCGAACCCCTTAGGCAGATGTGTCTTGGTTGATAAAGTATGCAAGAACTGTTCGTTGATGATTCGAGATTCATGTTTTCTAGCTGATTTGATGTTGTTTCCATTCGACAAATTAGATACAATTTAGGGTATGGATTGGATAACATTGCATGATGCTATTGTGAATTGCAAAAGAAAGACGATTTATTTGAGATGTCAGAATAATGAGATTATTTGAATTGGGTCAGATGATTTGAATGGATTGCCATCAGTGATTACGTCAATGTTGCCTCAGAAATATGTGAGAAAAGGTTGTGAAGCTTACTTTGCTTATGTACTTGATACGAAAGTGACTGAAAAGAAGATTGAATCAGTACCCATTGTGTGCAAATATCCAGATGTGTTTCCTGAAGAGTTACCGAGTTTACCACTGATCAGAGAGGTTGAATTTGGTATTGAGTTAGTTCCTAGAACAACTTCGATATCGATAGCTTTGTACAAAATGGCACCGACTGAATTAAAAGAGTTGAAAGTTTAGTTTCAAAAGTTAACAGATAGATGTTTCGCACGACCGAGTTATTCTCCTTGGGGTGCACCGGTATTTTTTTTAAAAAAGAAAGACGAAACCATGAGGATGTGCACCGATTATCGACAGCTCAATAAAGTGACGATCAAGAAAAAATATCCACTACCACGAATTGGTGATTTTTTTGATCAGTTGAAAGGGGCTACAGTGTTTTCAAAGATAGATTTAAGATCAGGTTACTATCAGTTGAGAGTTAAAGACTTTGATGTGCCGAAAACTGCTTTTTGAATGAGGTACAGACATTATGAGTTTTTATTTATGCCTTTCGGACTAACGAATGCACCTGCTATTTTTATGGATTTAATGAATTAAATTTTTAGACCGTATTTAGATCAATTTGTTATTGTGTTTATAGATGATATTTTGATTTATTCGAGAAATGAAACTGAGCATACCAAGCATTTGAGAATTGTATTGCAAACTCTGCGTGATAAACAACTTTATGCAAAGTTCAATAAATATGAATTTTGGTTGCGTGAAGTTAGTTTTCTAGGACATATTATATCAGCAACTGGTATCTGAGTCAATTTGAGCAAGATTTCTGTGATTATGGATTGGAAGCCTCTGAAAAATGTATCTGAAGTTTGCAGTTTTCTGGCACTTACTGGTTATTAAGGCGATTCATAAAAGGTTTCTCTATGATTGCAACCCTGATAACGAGACTGCTACAGAAAGATGTTAAGTTCGAGTGGTCAAAAAAGTGTCAGAAAAGTTTTGATCAGTTGAAAGCCTTCTTGACCGAAGCTACAGTGTTAGTTCAACCAGAATTGGGTAAAGAATTTGTAATTTATAGTGATGCATCGTTGAATGGTCTGGGTTGTGTTTTGATGCAGGAAGGCAAAGTCATAGCTTATGCCTCGAGACAATTAAAGCTAGATGAAAAGAATTACTCGACGCAAGATTTGGAATTAGCAGCTATCGTATTTGCGTTGAAGATTTGGCTCCATTATTTATTCGGTGAAAAATGTCATGTTTATTCTGATCACAAAAGTTTAAAATGTTTGATGACACAGAAAAATCTGAATTTGCAACAACGAAGATGGTTGGAATTGTTGGAAGATTATGAGTTGGTGATTGACTACCATCCGGGAAAGGCTAATGTCGTTGTTGATGCTTTGAGCCAAAAATCCCTATTTGTTGTACGTGCAATGAATACTCAGCTATCTATTTCTAATGATGGCTCAATTGTAGCTGAGTTGAAAGTGAGACCGTTATTTATTCAACAAATTTGCGAAGCTGAGAAAGTCGATAATGAATTGTTAGCTAAAAGAGCTCAATGTGATTTGAATTCTGATTCAGAGTTTCGAGTTGATGATGATGACTGTTTAAGATTCAGAAACCGAATATGTGTTTCAAGAAATTCAGAGTTCATTCAGATGATTTTGAACGAAGCACATAGAAGTCATTTATCTGTTCATACAGGAAGTACAAAATGTATAATGATTTGAAACAGCTTTACTGGTGGCCTGGTATGAAGCGTGATATCTCTGAATTCGTTTCGAAATGTTTAATCTGTCAACAAGTTAAAGCGGAGCATCAAGTACCGTCTAGTTTATTACAGCCGATTATGATTCCCGAGTGGAAATAGGATAGAGTGACTATGGATTTTGTTTCGGGTTTGCCCCTATCTCCGAGTAAGAAAGATGCAATCTGGGTTGTTGTTGATAGACTGACCAAAGAAACTCATTTCATTCCAATACGAACGGATTATTCGCTCGATAAGTTAGCTGAGTTGTACATTTCTGAGGTTGTGAGACTGCACAGAGTACCTATTTCTGTTGTTTCGGACAGAGATCCGAGGTTCACATTGAGGTTCTGGAAGAAACTACAAGATGCGTTGGGTACAAAGCTACATTTTAGTACAGTATTTCACCCCCAGATGGATGGTCAATCCGAACGGGTTATACAGATGCTCGAGGATATGTTGAGATACTGTATTCTTGAATTTGAAGGTACATGGGAACGATATTTGTCATTGATTGAATTTACGTATGACAACAGTTTTCAATTAGCATTAAAATGGCTTCGTACGAAGCTTTATACAGTTGTAAATGTTGAACACCGTTATATTGGACTGAGCTAAGCAAGAATAAAATTCACGGGGTTGATCTGATTAGAGAAACAGAAGAAAGAGTGAAAGTGATTCGTGAAAGTTTGAAAGCAGCATTGGATCGATAGAAATCATATGCAGACTTGAAAAGAAATGATATTGAATTTCAGATTGGGGATAAAGTGTTTTTGAAAGTATCTCCGTGGAATAAAATACTTTGTTTTGGCAGAAAAAGCAAGTTAAGTCCAAGATTCATTGGGCCGTATTAGATTATCGAGCGCATTGAGCCAGTTGCTTATGGATTGTCGTTGCCACCTGAGTTAGAAAAGATCCATAATATATTTCATGTATCGATGCTTCAACGATACAGATCAGATCCCTTACATGCCATTTCCTCGACTGAGGTTGAAATTCAACCAGATTTATCGTACAGTGAAGAACCGATCCGAATTCTAGCTAGCGAGATTATAGAATAAAGAAATAAGAAATATCATTAGTGAAAGTCTTATGGCATCGACACGGGGTTGAAGAAGCTACATGGGAGCCCGAGGATGCTATGAGAGAACAATATCCAAACCTATTTGCTGGTATGATTTTCAGGGACAAAAATCCCTAAGGGGGGAGAGTTGTAACAACTTGGTTTTAGCTAAATCGGAACAGTGGTTTCAAAACCACAAATCTGAGGTTGTAAAATTATTTAATATTATTTTATGTGATTACAGTATGTGAATTTTTATGTGTGAAAATTTCATGAGCTAATTTTATCGTTTAATAGCTTAATTTGAAAAAAAGGACTAAATCGCGTAAAATGTAAAAATTGCATTTTATTTGTTAAAGGTGTTTAATTGCTATGGTTGATTAAAAGTAAAGGTCCTTAAGATGTAATTAGACCATTATAGGGTTAGTGGATGATAATGGCTTGGTATAATTGTAATTATTAAAGCTCATTAAGGTTAAAATTGTAAATTGATTATTAAAGGTTAATTAAAATAAACAAACAAAATCATATTTGTTTTCATCTTCCTAAATCGATTTTGAGCAAAGGAAATCAGCCATTTTTAGGGCTATATTCGTCCAAGCTTCGTTTGTTGATTAAGGTATGGTTTTAGCTCAGTTTTTAATGATTTCTATTATTTTGAACTAATTGCAGCCTAATCTAGCTAGCCCATACTTCGTTTTTGAGATTGTTATAGATTTTGAATTATGCCATTGTTGAATGCTTAAGTATTTAAATGTTTAATGATAGTTTATGAAGGTTTAATGATAGATATACAAGTTTTGAAAAGTGATTTTTGATGAGATTGCGTAAATAAGATTAAATTGTGAAATTTGTAAGTTTAGGGGTTGAAATATGAAATAAATGTAAAATATGGGCTGCTAAGGGCACTATGGTAATTCAGACAAGCATGAGTTAAATTGAATTTTGTGAATTTCGTGTATTTGTGAAATAGGGACTAAATTGAATAGATGTGAAAGTTTAGGGGCTAAAGTTTAAAAATTTCCAAATGTATATTTTTGGATGAAATTGAATGAATAGGTGATTAAATGAGTTAATTTTTAGTACATATAGATCAAGAAAAGAGGAACTTAGACTTAGATCGAGACAAGAACAAAGTGCTCGATTAATCTGTTAGTTTCGTTATTTCTACAACCGAGGTAAGTTTGTAGGTGTTAATTTCATTATAAATGAATGTTATATGCTTTTTTATTGCATAAAATGTGTTTATGAGATTACGGATAATGTTTGAGTTGTGAATACGACTATACAAAAGTGTTCGACGATGAAATTGACAAGCAAAACTTCTCGGTTAAACCTTAAATACAGTTATGATGATAATATAATGTCATTAAATTAATGCATTGGCTTCGAGCCATGATATTGGCACTTCGGGTGTGAATAAATCCTTGATTTGGCTACGGGCCATGGTATAGGTACTTACCGATTGTAATTCTTGAGTATTCGATTTCTATCCCTAATGGTTCAATGGATAAATGAATGTTGTGGTTGAGAAAGAGGTTAGTACGAGGTGATATGGGTACGTACGGAACCTATTCAAGTATTACATTGAGAAATTTTAATGAAATGGTAATTAATCATGTTTGAGACATGAATAAGGTTTGTATTAATGTAATGTTTATTTGGTAATGTGCAAATAGTTGAACTATATGTATATTATTTGCTGAATTGAGTTATTTACTTACGAACTTACTAAGCTATGAAGCTTACTGTATGTTATTTGTCCATGTTTTATAGATAATCAAAGCTAGCTTGGATTTGGGGTTTATCGAGAAACGTCATCACACTATCGATCATTTTGTTGGTACTTTTAAAACTTGTATATATGGTATATGGCATGTATAGGTTGTATCTTTGTGATATGTTTTGGAGACTTGATATTAGCCATGAGATTTGGCTTGTAAATGTGGTATGTATAGCCATCTAAGTTGGCTTGAATTATGTGTTTGGTAAGTATTATATATGATGTATATAATGCTTTATGAATTGGTTTGGTTTGAGATGATGATATGATAAGTTTTGTGATATGAAATAGATGATATTATGATGAATAAGTGAATATGAAGTATATGCAAGTTGTAATGATTTTGACATAATGATTTGGTATATTTTGAATGTGGAATTGAGTAGTTTAAATGGTTGATGATAGATGGTGTATTAAGTGTATAGAAATGGTGCCAAATTGGTTGCTATTTGTGTATGAGAGTAGGGTGGCAAATTCGCTTTGCAAATGGCCTATTTTTGTCCACACTGGCAGAGACACGGGCGTGTGTCTCAGCCGTGTGCGACACACGGTTATGTTACATGGTTGTGTGTCCCTTGGAGTACCCTTCGAATTAAAGTCAGTATACCCTACAGTTTTGCCACGGCCTAGACACACGGGTGTGTCTATTGGCTATGTGAGGCACACGGACTGGCACTTGGGTATGTGGCTGGACGTGTGGTACAAGTCATTATGTATGCCCTGTTTTCACACAGCTTGTGACACGGGCGTGTCAAGTAACCATGTGAGGCACACGGCCTGTTCACATGAGTGTGTGACCCTGAAATCAAAGAAAATTTTCTAAGTTTCCTAAAGTTTGTAAATGTTATCGGTTTAGTCCCGAACCATTTCTACGCTTGTTTTAAGGTCTCGTAGGACCTTATAAGGGACAATGTGATCGAGATGAATCAACTTTGATTATGATTGCTTAAATGTATACGAATGATGTGTACTATCCAGTAATGCCTCGTACCTTATTCCGATAATGGATATGGGTTAGGGGTGTTACACTAACAGCAATTCTAAATTAAACCTTATACCTACTGATGCAAAATGGTAGAAATAAATGAAAAAAAGCAACCACATAAGCTGAAAAAAAGAAAAGAAAAAAACCAATGGATGAACTGGAAATTAGGCAATCTAACAGAATGTTTCTAAAAGTGGCAAAACAATCAACAAGAAACCTAATATTCCACCCTGTTTAACCCCAATGATTATCTTGCAATGGAAGAATATGACAACCAAATAATAACACAAGAATTCCAAACAATAATAAGCAGCCAAGCCAAAAAATATGGAACTTTTCCTTTTTATATTTACCAGTCTCCAGTATTAGACAATAGATAGAGATATCTAACTACCAAGGCTAAATCTAAACTATATAGTAACTTTTTCAAATATTAATAGAATTAAAAGAGCCCATAAGCCAAGCTAAAGAAAAGCATAGTAAACAATAAACAAAAACATGGAAGGAATTCATGATATAACAACATTTCAGCCAACATGGATTTGAGCAGCATATTGTTTCTTTAAATCTACTTCTATATATAATTTTTCTTTACCAATCTAAGTACTTCCAAAAATATGAAAACTTTTAGCTCGAAAAAAAAATAGCACACACAACCTTTCACTTAAAACGTGAAACACGTGCTTAAGATGAAATTGATAAAAGGAGTAATCGCTCCCTGCCAACCCACATACAAAAAAAATGGCAAACCATAAATTAACATAAACGGTCATTCATGTTCCTTATCTCATTGTTCATTAAATTAAAAGTGTTCCATGCAAAAAATGGGCATACACATCAAACAAAAATGCAGGGACCATAATTCATAAATGTATTAACTCTCAATAAATCATGATTGTATAAGTTTGTGCAATCATCACAACCACCTTTACCTAGCATAGGAAACATTGAATGATAAAATAACCTAACAGGCAGAGCTTTCTGCATCAAATACTACAGAATGAAAAAGGAAATAATCAAGGAAAAGAATCACTCAGATCACGATGAAGAACAGTTTAAGTCAATAAACCAACACGTAGTTTAAATCCAAAAGTAACAAGAACCCTAGAAAACCTAATTAGATAATGGCGCGATAAAAAAATGAGAACCACAATTAAATGGACAGGAGAAGGAAGGAAAACATGTATTGTGACAACATGCAACAACATAGATTAACTCAGAGTGCCAAATAGATGTTCATAAAGGGGAGATTATAGTTAAAATTTACCCTAGGCGCGGAAGCTTAATGCATATCCACCATCAAACAACTATAAATTAAAGGTTCCATACATGTTTCTTAAACTAATCCATAACTTTGAACCAAATTTAGCTCCAACCATAAGAAAGCTAGGCACACACTTACATATATTCATATCTTTAACAAATAAAAGAAATAAGAAATGACCTAATTATCAACCCTAAAAATGAAATTTACAGTAACCTTAAAGTCTTGGCCAAAACAATAACCTTAAAAAAACCCCTAAATCAAATTTACAAAAACTTTGATAAGGGTGTGCTAAGGTAAACAAGAATAAGAAAACGTAAAGCAACAAGGGTGTGCTAAGGTAAAATTAACTTACCAGTACTTTTCTGGTAAAACTAACTTGGAATTTAGTGGTATTACCTTAAAGTCTTGGGCAATTTCACGAATGAGCCTTTGGAAAGGCAGTTTCTTGATGAGGAGTTCAATACTTTTCTAGTACTTCCAGATTTCACTGCATCCAATGGAAACTTCATAAGTTCAATTCGTGTAAACAAGAATAAGAAAACGTGATTTGATGACTAACCGCAAAGCTATAGTTCCAGGGCGATATTGGCGAGACTTCTTCAAGCCTCCAGTTGTCAGTGCCGACCTGCGAGCAGCCTGAGAAACACATAATAAAAAAAAAGAAATTAAAGAAGATTGAGCAAAAAAAGTCTCAATTGAACTTAGGATTGAAAGGGGAAAAGAAAAGTTGAAAGAGGTGAAAGAACTTTAACTAAAACGAATCAAGAAAAAAAAAAGAAAAAGAAAACGTACCCTTTGCAATATTTGGGGAGATGAAGATGAAGGGCGAATGGATGCTTGATTTGGGGAGGAAGAAATTTGGAGAGAATTTTGGAAGAAAAGAGGCAGGCTATTTTGGTTCAAAAACCTAAACGGTGCGGTGTTGAATAGGTATTCAAACCCCCAACCCCTAAATACCTAAACTGTGAGATAAGGGAATGAGACTGTAATAGCAATTCCGTGGAATCACCTAAACAGTGAACCAAACGGCTGCTTTACTGTAGCGCACGGAATTAGGGAGGAATGGAATAGCAATTCCATCCAGCCAAACGTAGCGTCAATGTATTACCTATGCATAAAACTACATACTATCAACTTTGAACCTAAGAAAATCTTAATATATATAGTATTAATGAATTACACCAGGCTATCCATCTATGCTATTTATAAAATAATTTTTTATTTTGTGTAATCCATCAAGTTTCAATTCAGCTAAAAATTTATTTTAATGTCTATTTATATTTAAAATAAATTATTTTAGTTATGGTATTTTAGTTTTTTATTTTAAAAAAACCAAAAAAAATATGCATACTATGATATTTAAACTCATGCCGTTTGGGTTAACAAAATTTAAAATTTACCACTCAACCAAAATTTTATTTTAAATATTTTTATACATTTTAATTTTATTATGTACATTTTATTTCTTCCATCTAGTGTGTATATATATATTAATAATGTTGTTAATTATATGATGTCATAAATTAACTCGACATAAACTTGGGATTGATGAAAACACTATGATAAATAATTGTATTCATTTAGTAATCTCAATATGATGTATTTATGTGTTTAAATTTCGTTTTGTTTACAATTTAATCTATTTTTTTATTTTTATCATACATATTTCATGTGTTATTACTTATTAGTTTCAAATCAAACATTTCATTATTTATAAATATAAATATGTGTTCTAAATACGTGGTATTAATTAAGTAGAGTACTCTCAAAAAAATTTAATTAGCTTTATTTATAATTATTTTTAATAAATTTGATGTTTTAGTATTTATTTTTCAATAAGACTAGATTTGGTATTTTGTGTTTTTTTTTCTGCTATTATGTTTAAGGGTTTATAAATAATGACATGTTACTAATTCAGATTATATAAAATTACAAATTTGTGTATTTTATCGTATTTCATTTTGTGTTTATATTATATAATAGTGCATTAGTATTATATTTTCATATATTGTGTTTATACCATATAATAGGGTGATGTTTAATATTACCAAACCCTTGAATTTTTTACGAGCATCATTTGTTTGCTAGTTGATTTGTTGTTGTGAGATTGCACAAATTGTGCGCAAGGTTTATAAATTCATATATTCATTTAACAACAAAATGTGTATAATAATTAATATTGTTATGAAATATTTATGTGGATGTCATTATCAACCCCATAAGTTATAAAACTCTTCCTATACCCCATAAGTTATGAGACTTTTCCTATACCTCATTAATATGGGAGATAAAAAGTCATGACCCTTTACATGCCCTATAATAATTAGAGAGTTACTTTTAACCCCTATATATATGGGGCTCATGTACTCAAGAAAAATATATATACAAAAAGAAGATACACTCTCTCTTCTATATTCTCTCTACACTCTTTCTTCTATCACATTTTAGTTTATTCTTTCTTTATTATTTCACAACACGTTATCAGCACGAGTCTCTAATACAAGAAATCAAGGCCAACAAATTTTTCCTTAAAGATTGCCGAAGGACTCTTAGGTGAAGTAAGGGTAACAAGTTGATCTATTTCATTTGCATATGTGTTATTTCATTTGCATATTAACATGCTTTATTTTACATTATTGACTTGTATATTTTGTCTTATAGTTTATAATGTCAAATCTTACAAAATTCGAATTTGTGGCTCTGGACATCACTGGAAATAACTATTTATCATGGGTACTAGATGCTAAAATTCACTTAGATGCAAAGGGTCTTGGTGAGACTATTAAGGAGGGAAATGAAGAAAGTACACAAGATAAGGCCAAGGCCATGATTTTCCTTCGCCATCACCTCCATGAAGGTCCAAAGTTCGAATATTTGACTGTTAAGGACCCTCAAATTCTTTGGACCAATCTAAAGGAAAGATATGACCACCAGAAAACTGTGATTTTGCCTAAAGCTCATTATGAGTGGCTGAATTTAAGATTGCAAGACTTTAAGTCTGTTAGTGATTATAACTCGGCCATGTTCAGAATCACTTCACAATTGAATTTATGTGGATAGAAGATTACTGATGCAGAAATGTTAGAAAAAACATACTCAACTTTCCATGCAAATAATGTTGTCCTGCAGACACAATATCGTGAAAAAGGCTTCCAGAAATATTCTTAATTAATTTCTTGTCTCCTAGTGGTGGAGCAAAACAACGAGCTGCTAATGAAAAACCATGAATTACGCCCAACTGGCTCTGCTCCATTCCCTGAAGCGAATGTGAGTTTACACAATGGGCAAGAATTAAAAGAAACACACCATACAAATAGTAGTGTGCGTGGCCGTGGTCGTGGCCGAGGGCGAGGCCGCGGACATAGATATGGATATGGTCGAGGTGATCGTTTTAAAAATTCACATTCCTACCAGAAGTGGGATCAAAAAAATGGTAACAGGGAAGAGAAAGAAAAAGGAAAAAATGTGACTAATGTATGCTATCATTGTGGAGGAAAAGGACATTGGTCTCGTGTGTGTCGCACACAAAGCATCTAGTTGATCTTTATCAGCAGTCCATAAAACAGAAGGGAAAGAAAGTAGAAACCAATCTTGTGTATAAAGATGGCGAAGGTGATTTTGATGATGGCAACGCAACCCACTTAGAAGTGGCTGATTTTCTTTCTACCCCTGAAGGAAATTATTAAGGCCACAAATTTCGATAAATAATAAAATAAACCTCTACTACTCTATGTTTCATTTAGCAACTTTAATAATGATGTTATGACCTTTACTAGTGCGATGTTTTATGTGATAATTTTGTTTTATAGACCTTTTAGTAATTTGAACTTTGAATACCTGTTTTCACCATTATGTGTGACATTTTGTGGTTATTTTGTTTCTTTGAAGAACATTATCTTGCAAAGACAATCAGCTATGAATGGTGAAAATATATGTCTAGCAAACAGTGCAGCTACTCACACCATATTGAAAGACAAGAGATATTTTTCTCATTTAATAATGAAAGAAGAAAGTGTGAGTACTATATCTGCTAGTACAACCATTATAGAAGGCTCCGGAAGAGCAATTATTTTATTACCAAGGGGAACAAAAATTGAAATTATTAATGCATTATACTCCTCTAAGTCTCAAAGAAATTTATTGAGTTTTAAAGATATTCGCCAAAATGGATATCATATTGTAATACTCCTACCCGCATTCATTGTCGGAATAGGGTACGAGGCATTACCGGAGTTTACGAATTAAATTTTTTTTATATTCAATATAGCCCCTTTATAAATATCTAACCTTCCCTGCAATATTAAATCGAGACCAATCCACATCAACCAAATCAATTCAACATATTTTCAAGATAAATTCATGCATATTTATAAGATAACGTCATCACATATCTAAAACCAGGTTTGTTAACCATACTAATGGCTAACTTTACATTCATTTCACGTTAACATTTACTTTGTTAGCTTATACATGCCATTGATTTCCAAAATAAAGTTTCTTTATATACCGAAATCCTGAGGTTGACAGTGTGATGTGTCTTCGACCAAATCCGACCTCCGAGCTCTTAACACTACAAAACAGGGAAAAAGGAAACAAGGTAAGCACTTCGTGCTTAGTAAGCTCATGTAACAAGAATTATACTTACCTAATATTTTCAATAAAATACAATAAACATCCATATATCCATTCAATGCATTATTACCCTAATATGCACAAACTCAACATTCAAGTTAGTACAATAATTTCCATGTACCAATAATATATACCATGATTGATGAGCTCATCAATATCATAATTTCCATTTCCTTGTTATTTTTTTATACTTATCCCATTGAATTTATTGGAATTTCGATGGATTTTCAGAGGTACACTTTTAGTGTACAATTCCGGGTCCGTCAATCCATATTCATGTGCGCACATTTCCATTTCAGAGAGCATACTCCCGCGAACCTGAACCTTGCAGCGGGATTACCAGTCCAGGCTAAATCCCCTGCAATATAAACTCATAGAGTATTGACAGGATTACCAGTCCAGGCTAAATTCAGACCCTAATTCGGATTACCCGTCCGGGCTAAATCCATTTTACACATATTCTTCGGAAGGGCTATATCAGGATAGGATCACCCCTCCAGGCTAGATCCTTTTTACCGTCAATTCCTTTTCAGAGATCCATCGAATTTTCCTTTCATTCAACTGGGATTTCTTCCCATTTTATCAAATAAATCAATGTTTCATTAATTTTCATACAATGAACACTCAAATCATATTCACATCAATAACATACAATCTCAAGCATTTAAGAATATAATTCAAGTTACACGAACTTACCTTGATACTTGTTTGTAAACAATAAAAATCTACTAATCCCGAACTTGTTCCTTTCCTCAATATAGCTTCGTATTTGAATCTTCCGGATCTAAATAAATAAATTTAATTATCAATTTAATACATTTCATGTTCATATGCAACATTCTCTATAATTCAACTATTATTTATAGTTCATTCAAAGCTGTCTACTTGAGTCATAGTCACTAAATTATTTATAAATTGAGCTATGAAACTCAAAATTAAGATCCGTTAATTTTACCTGAAACTAGACTCATATATATTTTTACCATAAAATTTTTATAATTTTTGGTTTATCCAATAAGTACAGTTTATTCTTTAAAGTCACCCCTATTCTGCTGTCGATAGTTCTGACCCTTCTTCACTAAAAATTAATTATCTCTTCATACAGAATCAAATAATGTTATGATTTATTTCTCTTAAAAATAGACTCATTAAGGATTCTATACATATAAATTTAAGCCCATAATTGTTTTTATTTAATTTTTTATGATTTTTCAAAGTCAGAACAGGGGAACCCGAATTTATTCTGACCTTGTCTCACAAAATTCATTATATCTCAAATTTTACAAATCCATTGCTTACATTATTTCTTCAATGAGAAACTAGACTCAATAAGATTTAATTCCATATTTTTTTCATCTTCTAATTCGATTTATAAAATTTATGGTGATTTTTCAAAGTTAGTCTACTGCTGCTGTCCAAACTGTTTTTGTGCAAGCTGTTTATTACCATTTTTCCCCTAAGCTTTTAATAAATGATAATTTCGTCCCTACTCAATTAGCCTCTCAATTGAGCTGATTTTTCTCAATTAACATTTTATTCTATCACCTTAAACTAGTTTACAACCTTTAGGAATCAGAATTTCAGCAATAGACTTTAATTCCAAGCATTTTCACAATTAGGTCCTAAAAATCAATTTCTATTGAAATTACCTAATAAAATCATCTCATAAACAAATTAAAGCTTTAATTTCATTCTATTTCATCATAAAATTACAGCACTCAACCATGGTGACTTTCAATTTCATCCATGAAATCAAAAACTAATGAATTTAATAGTAGGACCTAGTTGTAAAAGTCTTAGAAACACAAAAATTACAAGAAAAAGGCAAGGATTAACTCACTTGGTGAAAACATTATGAAATACCAGCTTAGATAACCCTCCTATGGCATTTTTAGCTGCTGGAATTGAAGAGAAATGAAGAGAAATCTAGATATTTCCTATTTAGTCCTAGTTTTATTTAGTTAATTTTGCAATATTCTAATTTTACCCTTAATTTATCAATTTTTCTGCTGATTTCATACCCTTGCCGTCCAGCCCAAATAAATTTTGGGTCTAACTGCCTTTTAAATCCTTTCTCATTAGACTTTTAAGCTATTTAATCATTCTAGCAACTTTTACACCTATTACGATTTAGTCCTTTTCATTTAATTGACTACTCAAACATTAAAATTTCCTAACGAAATTTTAATACCACATTAATAACATTTCATAAATATTTATAAAATTATTTTTGACTCGGTTTTACGAGATAGAGGTCTCGATACCTTGTTTTTACCCAATTTCTTCAATAATTTCTTTTTCTATCTAATCACTAAATCGGTGAAATTTTTCTATCAATATTTTCATACAATTTTCCTATCATATCAATTTTCATGCAAAAATATTTAAATAAATTTCACTTTAAATCGGATTTGTGGTTACGAAACCACTGTTCCGATAATTTTGAATTTAGGCCATTACACATATTGAGACTTTAAACGAAGGAAATTGTGAATTCCTTCAAATTACGAGTATTGCTCAAGGTAATAAACAAATTGTTGAGAACTTACCTGCATTCTTTACTGGTTTGTACTACACAAAGATCAGTTCTATAGAAACACATGCTATAGTAAACTAGAAGTTTACTAATGACTTTGTTCTTTGGCATGACCGATTAGGCCATCCCAGTTCAATAATGATGCGAAAAATAATTGAAAATTCATGTGGACATTCATTGAAGAGCCAGCAGATTCTTCAAAACATTACATGTGTTGCATGTTCACTGGGGAAATTAATAATCTGACCATCACCAGCTAAGATAAATAACGAACCACTTACTTTTCTTGAGCGAAATCAAGGGGATATATGTGGGCCTATACATCCCCCATGTGGACCATTTAGGTACTTTATGGTTTTAATCGATGCATCGAGTAGATGGTCTCATGTATCTTTGTTATCAACTCACAACTTGGCGTTTGCGAGATTGTTTGCTCAATTGATTCGATTACGAGCCCATTTCCCAGATTTTCCTATTAAGACCATCCATCTTGATAATGCTGGTGAATTTACTTCTCAGTCTTTTAATAACTATTGCATGTCCATTGGAATAAGTGTTGAACATCCTGTAGCTCATGTTCACACACAAAATGGTCTAGCTAAATCTTTAATAAAACGACTTCAATTGATAGCAAGGCCATTACTTATGAAGTCAAAACTCCCAATCACTACTTGGGGGCATGCAATTTTACATGCAGCTGCATTAATTCGCATCAGGCCAACAAGTTATCATAAAGTCTCCCCTTTACAAATAGTTCATGGTCAGGAACCAAATATTTCCCATCTAAGAACATTTGGATGTGCCGTATATGTTCCAATTGCTCCACCACATAGAACTAAGATGGGACCTCAAAGAAGGTTGGGTATATATGTTGGATTTGAATCCCTATCCATAATTAAATATCTAGAACCATCTACAGGGAATCTATTTACAGCTCGTTTTGCAGATTGTCATTTTGACGAGTCAACTTTTCCAACATTAGGGCGAGAAATCAAACAGCTGGATAAGAAAATTAGTTGGAAAGAGTTGTCATTAGCTCATCTTGATCCTCGAACTAAACAATGTGATTTAGAAGTTCAAAAGATTATTCATTTACAAAGTTTAGCTAATGAATTGCCAGACGCATTTTTTGACCCAAAGAAAGTGACTAAGTCACATATACTAGCTGTGAATGCTCCAATAAAACTTGATGTCCTAGAAGGACAAAATCTAGTTGCTACTGAGTCTAATACACGCCTGAAGCGTGGTAGATCAATTGGTTCCAAAGATAAGAATCCTCGAAAAAAGAAAGGAGCAAAGATTAATGATGGCAAAATCAAAGAAAAAATGATTATACTGGGATCTCCTGAAGAGACTATAGACATGACTGGAAAATTAGTTTTAGAAGAAAATCAGGTACCTAACAATGAAGAGATCTCTATTGATTATGCCATGTCCGGTATAAAATGGAACCGAAATCAAATCGACATCGATGATATTTTTGCATGCAATGTAGCACTAGATGTTATAAATAATAAAGAGGATTATGAACCAAAATCGATTGAGGAATGTAAACAAAGAGATGATTGGCCAAAATAGAAAGAAGCAATTGAAAATGAATTGAAATCGCTAGTGAAAAGAGAAGTGTTTGGACCTGTAGTCCGTATACATACAGGTGTGAAACCAGTGGGATATAAATGGGTTTTTGTGCGTAAAAGAAATGAAAAGAGTGAAATTGTAAGGTATAAAGCGCATTTAGTTGCACAAGGATTCTCACAAAGACCTGGAATTGATTATGAGGAGACATATTCTCCTGTGGTGGATGCAACTACATTTAGATTTTTGATAAGTCTGGCTATAAGAGAAGGGCTTGATTTACGCCTAATGGATGTAGTAACAGCTTATTTGTATGGCCCACTAGATACTAACATTTATATGAAACTCCCTGAAGGATTTAAACTGCCTGAAGCAGTGAGTTCAGGTTCTAGAGAACATTATTCGATCAAATTACACAAATCCCTTTATGGATTGAAACAATCCGGACGCATGTGGTATAATCGCCTAAGTGAGTATTTGTTGAAAGAATGATACAAGAATGATCCAATTTGCCCATGCATTTTCATTAAGAAGTTTGGATCTGGATATGTAATTATTGCAGTATATGTTGATGATTTGAATATCATTGGAACTCCTGAAGAGATCCAAAAGACTGTTGAGTGCTTGAAGAAAGATTTGAAATGAAAGACCTTGGAAGAACGAAATTTTGTTTGGGGTTACAAATTGAGCACCTAAAAGAAGGAATCCTTGTGCATCAATCAACGTATATTGAAAAGGTGCTAAAGAGAATTTATATGGATAAGGCACATCCAATAACTACCCCGATGGTTGTAAGATCACTTGATCCAAGTAAAGACCCTTTCCATCCTCGGGAAGATAGTGAAGATTTTCTTGGTCCTGAAGTGTCATACCTCAGTGCAATTGGGGCATTAATGTATCTTGCTAGCCATACCCGACCTGATATATCTTTTTCTGTAAATTTGCTAGCAAGATTTAGCTCATGCCCAACTCGGAGACATTGGACTGGAGTAAAATAGATATTTCGTTATCTCCAAGGCACAAAGAATATGGGTCTATTTTTCCCTAATAAATCAAAGACGGAGTTGATTGGTTTTGCAGATGCAGGATTTATGTCAGATCCTCATAATGGAAAATTACAAACTGGATATGTTTTTACATATGGAGATACTGCAATCTCTTGGCGCTCAATGAAGCAAACAATTGCAGCAACCTCGTCTAATCATGCAGAAATCTTAGCAATCCATGAAGCAAGTCGTGAATGTGTATGGCTAAGATCTATGATCCAGCATATAAGGAATAATTGTGGTTTATCATCTGGAAAGAAAGCTACAACTGTCTTGTTTGAAGACAACATAGCATGCATTGATCAGGTCGATAGTGGATACATCAAAGGTGACAGAACAAAACACATTGCACCAAAATTCTTCTTCACTCATGACCTCCAGAAGATTAAGGAGATAAAAGTTAAGCAGATCAGTTCAAGTGAGAATTTAGCAGATTTATTCACTAAGGCGCTTCCTACATCTGTGTTTCAGAAGCTTGTTTACTACATTGGAATGCGTCACCTTCGAGATCTCAAGTGATGTAGCCATTAGGGGGAGTTAATACGCGCTATACTCTTTTTTTCCCTTAACCTTGGTTTTATCCCACTGGGTTTTCTAGGTAAGGTTTTTAATGAGACAGCATATCAAGCGTATAATTATGTACTCTTTTTCCTTCACTAAGTTTTTATCCTACTGGGGTTTTCTTAGTAAGGTTTTAACGAGACATAATTAGATAATGAACATCCAAGGGGGAGTGTTATAAAAAATTTATGTGGATGTCATTATCAACCCCATAAGTTATAAAACTCTTCCTATACCCCATAAGTTATGAGACTTTTCCTATACCCCATTAATATGGGAGATAAAAGGTCATGACCCTTTACATGCCCTATAATAATTACCCCTATATATATGGGGCTCATGTACTCATGAAAAATATATATATAAAAAGAAGATACACTCTCTCTTCTATATTCTCTCTACACTCTTTCTTCTATCACATTTTAGTTTATTCTTTCTTTATTATTTCACAACAAATATTAATTTTTAATAGTTTTTATAGTTCTTTATTAATAATAGATTTTAAGATAATTAATTGATAGTTTTTAAGTGCATCAAATACACACCCATAAATATACGTGTATATCTGCACAAAGGTATATGGGCTCATCGAAAGCAATTTGAAGCGATCAATATTAAGAAATAAGAACCCCCAAATGTTGTTATCTTACACACAGTGAAACGCGGATGTAATAAAATAATAATTAAATAATTAAAAAGATATCACATTTTAAATTCATTTGTAGAAATTTTTTTATGGAATGGATAAAATAATTATTTATATAAATATGAATTAGTATTTGACATATTAATCGTGTACTTTTTTTAACTCTAAAAGTAAATTTAAAAAATTGCCTTGTGTCTTAAATTTTTATATATTTTATTATACTTTATAAGACATTTATCATCATTCTAATCCTGCTTGTAAAGTCTAAAAATTTCATTGGCAGTATATCAAATATTTTTGGAAATTTTAGACTCCACAAACTAGGTCAGGGAGTTGACAAATAGTGTTCTTCAAGAATAGGGGTGAGCGTTCGATCGAATCGAATAAAAAATTTCGAGTTAATCGAGTTGACAAATCATATTTTATCATCCTAATTTGTTTTGAAAATTTCTCGAACCGAGTCGAATGATATGAAATCCGAATCGAATATATTTGTTCGAGTTAAATTTAAAAAAAATAATTTTGGGTCCTTATAACCACTGTCATTCATCGTAATAAAATTTGTCCATCGTAATAAAATTTGTCCACCTTAATTAAAATTTTTATTAACCTTCATCACCTCATAATTTATTTATTAAACTTTTATATATAGGTTAGCTTCTTTGCTTGCTTCGTTGTTTCAGTTATATTCAAATTCTTGTCATTATATATTTTGGAAATAAAAATTATATTAAATGTAAAAATGTGATTTTTTAATAAAAGTTATTTTAAAGATAAAATGTAAAATTAATACTAATATAAAATTTTAACATGAATATTTAATGGCATAATTAATAATTCAATTCTAATACAAATATTCAATATGGCTAAACAATTCAATAATATAAATAATATAAAATGTGAAATTTAATTTAATAATATAAATAGTAGATAAAAATAAAATTATTACTATTTATTTTTAGTGATTTTTTTGGATAATTTTTATTTTTTTAGAGTAAAGGGTGAGAAGTAAAAGTTTAGGGGAAAAATAAAAAGTTTTGGGGATTAAACGTTTGAGGGAAAGTAAATAAATAGGGGAAGTAAAATTTTAGAGGGAAAATATTAAAAAAATTGGGGGGGATGGGTTGGGGTAGATGGGAGGTGGGATGGGAAGGAAGGAAAAATTTTAAGGGGAAAGTGGGAGGGAGTAAAAAATTTGGGGGAAAATAAAAAGTTTTGAGGGTTTTTGGGAATAAAATTTTGAGAAAAAGTAAATGGGATAGTAAAATTTTGGTGGGAAATGGATTATGGGTAGATTGGGGGGTTGTGATAGAAAGAGAGTAAAAGTTTTGAGGGAAAAGTAAAAAGGTTTGGAAGTTTAGGGTAAAAATGTAAAATATTATAGTTTTATATTTGAATTATTCGAATTCAAAAACTCAACTCGTTTCGAACTCGAAATTCGAAAAAAATTCGAGTTGACTCGAATAACTCGATTCGTTTAACTAGAAATTCAAATTTTTTTCGATTTTTTCGAGTCAAATCGAGTTTTGCTCACACCTATTCAGGAGTATAGTAAAATATTAAAATAAATAAATATTTTTAAAAAAATAGACACATTGTACTTTTTTAAAGTTGTTTGTAGAATAAAAAAAAAGTACACCTCCAATCTACCAAATACTAATATGTATGTATGTATGTATGAAATTATTTGAAATTTATCTCATACATCACCTTGTAAAGTCTTTTAGATTTCACAAGTAAGTTGAGAGTGTAACATGTGGTTAAAAGTAAAATATATAAATCAAATTAATATTTGTGATATTTTTAATCCAGTTGTTAAAGTTTAAAAAAATTTGTATTTCAAATAATTGATCGTTTGAGATTGGGGTACCTTTCAAAGAATTAGTCTTGTTTTCATGTATTTATGTATGTATGTGGAAATATAAGTAAAAAAAATAAAGGCACTTAAGGTAGGTTTCGGTAAAGGAAGAAAATGTGAGTAGAGGGGATGGATGGAGAATATGCAAGATGATGGTTTGAGATTAAGGAAAGGGCAAAGGAGGCACAAATGAAGTTGACCTTAGTGATGTGGAATTTTGAGAGAGTTGACTAATTAGATTAATCATTCATAGCTGAGCTGATGATGATGATATATAATGTGTGTAAACACATGTTGCGGTAGTTCATGGTTGGGCCATATTCCTATGAAATCATATGCATATAATATTATAATGGTCAAATGTGATTTGCAAAAGATTTATCTTTTTTACATATTAACGAATTAAATTAACATTTCCGGGTGGTCCAAATCTAAAGGAAAAAAAAAGAAGAAAAACCCATTTTCTCATTGAATGTTACACGGGGTAATTGGGTTTGTGAATATGTTTGTGGGGTTTAGTTCTAGTCTTAGGTCGTATAGCTCGTTCAGTACCTTAAATTTGTCATGAGTTTTGAGTAAAATATTTTTATTTATAGTTTTAACTTGAATTCAAATTAAATAATAAAAAAATATTTCATTAATTTTAAATTTAAATATATTTATATTATTACTTAAAGTTTTATTAAGTTGGTGTCATGAGTCAATTGAGCACAAATTCGGTTGAAAAAATTACAAAAATATCATTCTGTAATTAAAATAAATTATATTATTCAAGAATAGTTTAGTCTTTTTAAGTTTTTTAAACAAATAAGTAATTTACATATTGTAAGATTTGAACCAAAGATAGTTAAATTAATAAAACTTTAATTTTGCGACTCAATTAAAGTTTTATCTTAAAATCTTTTGTACATTTTAATTTTATTATGTACACTTCATTATTTCCATCGGCTGTATATATTGACAGTGTTATTTATTGATTGAGTTGGTGTTACAAGTTAACTTGATATCAACCCAAGATTGATGACAACACCATGATAAACAATTGTAGTGCATTTAAGGTTGTGCTTATTTCATTGAAAATAGCTTACGAAAATTATTTCTAGAAAATGGATTGATTTTATGGAAAAATAAATATTTTCTGATATTTGGATGATTCTGCGTAAAATATTTTCGTTGTTTGGAAAATTTTCCTAAAATCATTTTCTAATAGTTGTTCTTAGTGAAACGAACACGACATAAATATATTTGTTACAAAACATTATACAATAATTTCCTTTTGACAAAAGAAATTTATTTTATAATAAGATAATATTTTGTAATAATTAATATCATATATAAACTTAATAATAAATAATGCCTAATTAAAACTTAATTTAAATTACATATATTTCATATATGAGAGTGCATATTGACACATTAAAGTTGGAAGGGATAAATGAAACTAAGAATGAAATTTAAAATATTCATATTTAATACTAGGTTAACATATGTGATAAGTCCATGTACTTTTTGTAAATTTTAAATTTAGTCCTTATACTTTTATTTTTTTTAAATTTAGTCCTACATTTTAGTTTTCAAAATTCAGGTTCAACTATCAACACTATTAAAATTATTTGTTAAATTAAGGTTCATTACAACGTCATTTTTAATTACATGGTTGCTAAGTAGGTATTTTTTTATTTAAAAATGTCATATTAACACAATTAACACAAAAATTTTACCATTGTTAACAATTGGACCTAAATTTTTGAAATCTAAAAAGTAGAGGCTAAATTCCTGAAAACAAAAGTATAGGGACTAAATTCTGAATTTACAAATAGTGCATGAACTTATGGCATATTTTCACCTTTATACTATAAATCATTTATTATTAATATATTTATAATTGTAAATTTATTAATAAAATATTAATATGAATATTTTTCAATAACATATGAAGAATATTATTTAAACTTTAAAAGTATTATTGTTAAATTTTATTATTAAAATAAAATTTAATATTAAATAATTTATTAAAATAATAAATTATATTAACAATTTATTATATTATTAAATATAAATAATTAAATATGTGTTTAATAATATTGAAAATTATAATATTTGATATTAATATTTAAAATTAAAATTAAAATTAAAAATTTATTATTAATATAATAACATTAAGTTTTATTTAAGTTCATTTTTATATAAAAATAAAATTAATATTATTATCATTATTTACATGTTTAAATTTTGTTTTATTCACAATTTAATCTATTTTTTCATTTTTAATATCATACATATTGCATGTGGTATTATTAATTAATGTCAAACCATACTTTTCATTATTTATTGTACCCTAATATTCTAAATACATAGTTTTCACATGTATACACATGTGATAAAATTTCTAGTTCTATTATAATACTCCTGATTAATTTTAGCGTTATAAATTAAGTGACAATTATTTAAATGATGAAAGTTAAAAGATAATTAATAGGGATAAATCTCAAAATTATACATGAACTTTGATTCAATATGCGATTTGATACATGAACTTTAATTTGGTGCAATTATATATATGAAACTTTGATTGTAGTTCAAGTGTATACATGAAACTTTAATTTTCATTCAATCACACACATTTAAAGAAATAAATAAATCAATTTCTTTTTATATTTGATAAATATAATTATTTTTGTATGCAATGTATAAACATAAAATGATGTTATAGTAATAATTGTGTTAATAATTTGTGAGAGTTGGATAAATCAAAATTTGATATATAAAATTGAATAAAATTAAAGTTTATGTATATAATTGCATATTAAACTAAAGTTAATATATATTTTTGAGATTTATCCCTAATTAACAAGATAAAAAAATTAAAAACTAAAATAAAGATAATATTATCATTACAATATATTTTTTTTTAAATTTAAAAATAAAATCTATTTCGTTCTTAAAAAAAACCTATCTACTAGTCTAAAAGACTACCCCTAAAAAGTAAAATATTAAACTACTCTATTACTTCTCAAAATACAATATATATATATATCAAATTTTTTACATCGCGTGTCAATTATTATTATTATTTTTGTGTTCACTTTTTGTGGGTGTCCCAAATTTTAAAATCTATTAAAATAGAAAATTATCTAGATATAATCATAAATATATTAATACTTGTTGAGTATTTTTCTTTATCTCTCTTAAATGGTGGTGTTTGCCTATTTATATGATATAGGTATTGCTCATTGATAGGACGTACTAGGTAGGTTCCATGCATATCAACACGTATCTTACCTTAGACTTAAAACATGTTATGCAATCTCATGCGCAATCTCATATGTGACTTCGTAGGGGAATATAGGTACCCATCGTGCAAACACTCATTATCATCTGAGCTCAGTTTGTGAGCTTAAGCTGTGAAGTCGATGTCTGAGTTTGATGGAAACCGGCCTATCCAATTGAAACTCAATGGTCTTGGGCCAGTCATAACAAGTATTATAACAATTTGTCTCTCATTTGGTTCAAAGAAGAGTTATAAAGTGACTCTTCTTGGAACCTGTTTTTGTGGGTATAAAAGTAAAATTAATAAAACTTACCAAGTACATTTTACATTTTATCATACAACTTACATTTAACCATGTGTATAGAAAAAATACAACTGTTTACAGCTGATCACTCTCCCACTATTGGGCATTTGAATCGTCAAAGAATGAGGGAGAGTTTTTTTTTTAAAAAAAGAGTTAACCGAGCCTTAGCAATCGCATTACTCAAATTCAAAAAAATTGAAGAAGCTGCAGCCGAAAAGGATAATTTCGAAGTTAATCTCTCTAAAATTTCCCTTATATTCTCAACTTTTCTTTCTATTTCACAGGTAAAGTATGGCTAGAACCAAAGGTTGTATCGCGTTATTCCGAGTAACACTTCACGACATCAAGAAGCAAGAAATGTCGTAAAAGCAAAAGCGTATGTTTGTACAACAAACACAGAGTTCTGACTGCTCAAGGAATTAAACTTCTGAATTTCACTTATGATTTTTCTATTCCTGGAGGATCGCATCATTTGAGGGATAACAGTAATGGTAGTTTTTTTACTTCCACTACATGTGTTAGAAGCAGCGTTTCATTTATCCCTTCATCCTTTCTTTTGTCATCTCATTGATGACTATAGGATAACTCTTGACCAACTATTTGGTCTTTCTTAGTGGTTGGCTATAGTGTATTTCATTGAATGTGGTTGATGTGATGAAATCTTGTTGATTGTTGTATTTCAAATGTTATACCAATTGAATGCCTACAACTGAGGGGGTTCAAATAGTTTCCTTTATTTGACCCTCCGTGAAGACGTGAAGTCTATTATCAACAACATATGTTCTAATCTTCGTCTTAATCGCTGCAAATATATATAAGTCACATATAAGCTTAGTAGTGGCTTTGATTTCCCCACTAAATGGTCATCGCATAACAAATACATTTGCTTGATAAGGCGAGACATAATATCAGAAGTAGGCTGGACTTAGAAGAAATACTGGCCGTAAGAAATGGTTTTCAGTATTGTCTTTTAAATTTGAGCCGTAATGGATGGAGACAAGTTGATGCGAATAATGAGGCAAACATCATTGGGTTCTTCCTACATAGTTCGCGTGGCCTCACGGGGTAAATGATGAATTGACTATTAATATTGTTGGGAAATAAATATGAGCCTAGGAATTACTTTTATAATTTTTTGTAAACTAAAGCCTCACGCTTGGTCTTCACAACCTTCAACAAATATAGAAAGTGATGTGAACTCCTTTTGTTAACTAGCGATGTTGATTTAAAATTGTTGGTTGTGCAAGCACAACTCAGGGTACTGAATATAGTTCTGAAGAATCTATCAGCTTATCAAGGGAGATAGACGTACATGGATGTATGATGCTTTATGCAAGGTGGTCCTTCTAGTACTAATGTTGGTGAAGGTAGTGCGAATAGTAGGATGAAGCAAAAAATTGTTGTAAGAGCCACCAATATAGTTTTAAGTAGCAAAAAATAAGGTAGCCTAAGGGAAGAGCTTTTCCGAAATAACAGGAGGGATCATCCTAAAATATTTGTTAATATTGGGGATCATCGTGAAACATTTGTTAATGTTGTTCCTGTTAGCATAGCTCATTCTATAAATCCTTCTCTTGTGATTTCTCCCATTAACTCCCCACCATCACCAACGTTAGTTAATGGTGATGCCTTTGAGATCACTGTCGCTCATGGCCCCCTTGGTGGCTCTGTGAAGTTCCATGCTCCTGATGGTGTAACAAGGACCTTGTTCCCTTAGTGTGAGAAACTCAGTGTGAAGAAGTTTCCCTTCAGCTCTGATGAACTGATGAAGCAATAGAATAATCTCTTGCTTGAAGAAACAAAAGGGCTTTTTTGCCCAAGTGAATTAAGTGAGTCATCTAGCGACACAAGGAAACCTTCACTGCAATAATTAGCGGTTTCCTTACGAGTGATGTTGAATGAAGCATGTATGGCTAGCCTAGGACTCATTGAAGTGTAAATAAGGCAGAAATTAGAAGGAAGGAACATGAAAATATGTATCAATCCACTATGGGAGCACTAGCACAGGAACATTATGCCAACTTAGCTAAAGAAAATATGAGACTATTGGAGCAAAATAGAAGGCTGGAAGGACGTCTTACCATTGCTGAGAAAGATGTTGAAAGGTTACATGGGGTGATCGTAAGTGAGTAAGCTGGTAAAATAGTTTTGGAAGCTAGCTTAAAGAAAATGGATGAAGAATATAAGGTTGCAATTACTAATTCAATGAAGAGCCATGAAGAAGCCTTAGAGAAATATAAGAGAGATACTATGTAGAGTCTCCAAGAATATTTGCATGATTTAAAAGCTAACCTTCCTTTTGTACGCTTAAGTAGCTAGTAGCCCTTTTGATGCTTACAGAGTAAATTTTGATGCTCTTAGCAACTAACTGGTGTTTAGCTAGATTTTGATGTTCATTTCCCCTCTAGAGTAGCCTGGGAGGAATTTAAAGAAAAGTGAAAGAACTTTAATAGTTTTTACCTCCCTAAGGACCCTGCTGAAACCAACTCTGCTTTTAAAGATCTTATTGACACTAGTGTTGTTCCTATAAAGGAAGGCGAAGGCAATGGATTTGAAAGACATGGTGAAGACCTTATACGCACAAGTAGTAACTGATGACTTGTCTGTTCTTTATTGTACTTGTTGCATTTGATTTGGAAATGAAAATCTCGACTTTAATTTTTAGTGAGATGGTGATGCATAATGTACAGTGAAATAATTAAAAAAAAATCATCCATAACTTTGAACGCAACAAACTTGGTTCATAATCTAAAGCCATTGAACCTCAACAGTGTAAATCTATGCCAGTGGATTGTTTAAGAATTGCGATCTTAATTCAACTAACTCTGTAACACCCCTCACCCGGTTCAATCGTTGGACCCTAGCTACGAGATGCTACAAATAATTTTGAAATAATCAAATGCAATTTAAATACCAATATTTTAGAACTAGGTATCGATACCAAAGGAATAAATACCAATACTTTTATGGTAGGTATCGATATTATAATCAGTATCGATACTGTTTTGGCATTCTGCAAATTTGAAAACATTGTTTGTTTGTTGGCCTCGTCGAGGGAGTCAGTGCTAGATTGAGTGATTTTTAGTTTTGTTATATGATTTGTAAAGTGATAATTGACAAAAGCTAGCTTTATAAATACAAAATTTTACTTTGTTTCTTTTCCTATTATTTTGTTTGAAAATTTTATTGATTGTGTGAATCTTTTTTGCTTGTAAGAGGTAATGTATGACTTGGACCAATAACGGGATAATACCATTTGAACTGGAGCCAGAAAAAATCTTGACACATGCTAGAATGGGTTAACTTCCAAGAGAAGCCCAACCTCCACCAATAGACCACCCTATCAATGATCCAAGAGTAAAAGAATGTCCACCACCACCATGCCAAATACCAATGGGTGAACGAACATTGCATGATTACGCCATGCCTAATCTCGATGTTGTCCGAGGAAGCATTAATTGTTCGACGATTAATGCTAACAATTTTGGGATCAAGCCGATCATGATTCAAATGATCCAAGAGAATCTTCAGATCCAAGGATTGATGAATGAAGACTCGCGCTAGAACCTTAAGTGTTTTCTAACCATATGTGATACTTTTAAATATAACAGGGTATCTGATGATGCTATATGTTTTTGGTTATTCCCTTATTTTTTAGTAATAATGCTTTCATGCAGTTACATTTGCAGCCAATGGACTCAATAATCACATGGGATGAGCTAATAAGTCAGTTTTTGGCAAAATATTTTCCTCTAAGTAAAACCATGAAGCTCAGAATGGACATTACCAACTTTCTGTAGCTCGAGGTAGAGTCATTATATGAAGCGTAGGAGCATTTCAAACTTATGCTATGTAAATGTCATTACCATGGTTTACATGATTGGTTGCAATTACAAACTTTTTATAATGCGCTAGACGAAAACTTGTGACCTAGTCTCGACGGGGCATCTGTAGGGGCATTCATGTTGACGACTTATGTTGAAGGTTTCCAACTCATTGAGGATATTGTAATGAATTCTTATATGTGGTCGATTAAGCAGTTCACATATCGAGAAAAGTAACCGACTGTGAATACAGTTAGTAATGAGAATAATATCAAACAAATCCTCGAGAGGCTTAATTTACTTGAAATGAGCTCGACAAGATCGCAAGCTCTCAATCAACCCTTTTGAAAAAGCACAAATGTAGGGCATAATAGTGAAGGCACGAATTAGGGAAGTCACAATGAACAAATCATTCGGAGGCTAACTACTTAGGTAATAGGGGATCTAACCCGTACTCTAAAACCTATAATTCGGGGTGGCAAGATCACCCCAATCTTAGGTGGGGAGGGAACCATAGGGGTCCCTCCAACCAAGGAGTACCCATGCATGGCCCGTTTAAGCCCTCAATTATAGAAATGTTTAGTGGATTTGTATGTGCATGAATGGTGATTTGTTAAAAAATAACTTATTTTTAATTTTCTTCCAGTATAAATTATACGGTGAAGGAAGACTCCATTTTTCTTTTAGAATTTTGCCTTTGTTTCCGTTGACTAGTTTTGGGTGGTTGAAACTCCATTTTGCATGTTAGAACAATTATGGTTTTGGCCTGCTTAAAGGCTATTCTTCGAATGGTAATGTTAAATTTCCTAAACACTCTTTTGGCCGTAGCTTGTTATTTAAGTTATGATTTGGAAATTGCTGTAGAGAAAGCTTATCTTAAAATTTTAAAGTAGATAAGAATCTCCCTTTCTGTTGTGAATGGTGCATGTTACAATAGTTGTTAGATTCTTATCTATATTAAAGAAATTAGTTGATGTTGTGGCTGATCTCTTTGTATTTATGAATATGGAATGTATATAGAAATGAGCTCGGCATGATCGCAAGCTCCCAATCAGCCCCTTCTAACCAGCTCAAATGTAGAGATAACATGAAGGCCAACTACTGAGGTAATAGGGGATATAACCCATACCCCAAAACAAAAATTTGAGGAGCGAGATCACCCCAATATTAAGTGGGGAGGGAACAAGGGGGTACCTTCGACCAATGAGTACCCGTGCATGACTCGTTTAAGCCCTCAATTATAAAAAAGTTTAGTGGACTTGTGTTTGCATGAACGGTGATTGGTTAAAGAATAATTTATTTTAAATTTTGACACATGCTAGAATGGGTTAACTTCCAAGAGAAGCCCAACCTCCACCAATAGACCACCCTATCAATGATCCAAGAGTAAAAGAATGTCCACCACCACCATGCCAAATACCAATGGGTGAACGAACATTGCATGATTACGCCATGCCTAATCTCGATGTTGTCCGAGGAAGCATTAATTGTTCGACGATTAATGCTAACAATTTTGGGATCAAGCCGATCATGATTCAAATGATCCAAGAGAATCTTCAGATCCAAGGATTGATGAATGAAGACTCGCGCTAGAACCTTAAGTGTTTTCTAACCATATGTGATACTTTTAAATATAACAGGGTATCTGATGATGCTATATGTTTTTGGTTATTCCCTTATTTTTTAGTAATAATGCTTTCATGCAGTTACATTTGCAGCCAATGGACTCAATAATCACATGGGATGAGCTAATAAGTCAGTTTTTGGCAAAATATTTTCCTCTAAGTAAAACCATGAAGCTCAGAATGGACATTACCAACTTTCTGTAGCTCGAGGTAGAGTCATTATATGAAGCGTAGGAGCATTTCAAACTTATGCTATGTAAATGTCATTACCATGGTTTACATGATTGGTTGCAATTACAAACTTTTTATAATGCGCTAGACGAAAACTTGTGACCTAGTCTCGACGGGGCATCTGTAGGGGCATTCATGTTGACGACTTATGTTGAAGGTTTCCAACTCATTGAGGATATTGTAATGAATTCTTATATGTGGTCGATTAAGCAGTTCACATATCGAGAAAAGTAACCGACTGTGAATACAGTTAGTAATGAGAATAATATCAAACAAATCCTCGAGAGGCTTAATTTACTTGAAATGAGCTCGACAAGATCGCAAGCTCTCAATCAACCCTTTTGAAAAAGCACAAATGTAGGGCATAATAGTGAAGGCACGAATTAGGGAAGTCACAATGAACAAATCATTCGGAGGCTAACTACTTAGGTAATAGGGGATCTAACCCGTACTCTAAAACCTATAATTCGGGGTGGCAAGATCACCCCAATCTTAGGTGGGGAGGGAACCATAGGGGTCCCTCCAACCAAGGAGTACCCATGCATGGCCCGTTTAAGCCCTCAATTATAGAAATGTTTAGTGGATTTGTATGTGCATGAATGGTGATTTGTTAAAAAATAACTTATTTTTAATTTTCTTCCAGTATAAATTATACGGTGAAGGAAGACTCCATTTTTCTTTTAGAATTTTGCCTTTGTTTCCGTTGACTAGTTTTGGGTGGTTGAAACTCCATTTTGCATGTTAGAACAATTATGGTTTTGGCCTGCTTAAAGGCTATTCTTCGAATGGTAATGTTAAATTTCCTAAACACTCTTTTGGCCGTAGCTTGTTATTTAAGTTATGATTTGGAAATTGCTGTAGAGAAAGCTTATCTTAAAATTTTAAAGTAGATAAGAATCTCCCTTTCTGTTGTGAATGGTGCATGTTACAATAGTTGTTAGATTCTTATCTATATTAAAGAAATTAGTTGATGTTGTGGCTGATCTCTTTGTATTTATGAATATGGAATGTATATAGAAATGAGCTCGGCATGATCGCAAGCTCCCAATCAGCCCCTTCTAACCAGCTCAAATGTAGAGATAACATGAAGGCCAACTACTGAGGTAATAGGGGATATAACCCATACCCCAAAACAAAAATTTGAGGAGCGAGATCACCCCAATATTAAGTGGGGAGGGAACAAGGGGGTACCTTCGACCAATGAGTACCCGTGCATGACTCGTTTAAGCCCTCAATTATAAAAAAGTTTAGTGGACTTGTGTTTGCATGAACGGTGATTGGTTAAAGAATAATTTATTTTAAATTTTCTTTAAGTATAAATTATATGGTGAAGGAAGACTACATTTTTCGTTCAGAATTTTTCCATTGTTTCCATCACTAGTTTTGGGTGGTGGAAAGTCCTTTTTTCATTTTAGAAAAATTATGGTTTTGGCTTGCTTAGAGACTGTTCCTTTGAGTGGAAACAATAAATTTCCTAAACATTTCTTTTGTCATAGCTTGTTATTTAATTTATGATTTGGACATTGCTATAGAGAAAGCTTATCTTAAAGTTTTGGAGCAGATAAGAATCTCCCTTTCTATTGTAAATAGTGCATGTTACAATAGTTGTTTGATTCTTATATACATTAAAGACATTAGTTGATGTTGTGGCTTATTTCTTTGTATTTTTTAATATGGAATGTATATAGAAATTAGCTCAGCACGATTGTAAGCTCCCAATCAACCCCTTCTAACCACTCAAATGTAGGGCATGACGGTGAAGGCATGAATTAGGGAAGTCACAACAAACAAATCATGTGGAGGCCAACTACTTAGGTAATAGGGGATATAACTTGTACTTTAAAACCAAAATTCGTAGTGGCGAGATCACCCCAATCTTTGGTGGGGAAGGAACCAAGGGGGTCCCTCCAACCAGAGAGTACCCGTGTACGACCCGTTTAAGCCCTCAATCATAGAAATGATTAGTTGATTTTTGTTTGCATGAACGGTGATAGGTTAAAGAATAATTTACTTTAAATTTTCCTCCAGTATAAATTCTACTATGAAGGAAGACTGCATTTTTCTTTCAGAGTTTTCATTTGTTTCCATTGACTAGTTTTAGGTGGTGGAAACTCCATTTTGTGTGTTAGAAAAATTATGGTTTTTTCTTGCTTAGAGGTTGCTCCTTTGAGTGGTAGCGGTAAATTTCCTAAACACTTTTTCTGTCGTAACTTGTTATTTAAGTTATATTTTGGACATTGCTATAGAGAAAGCTTATCTTAAAGTTTTGTAGTAGATAAGAATCTCCTTTTCTGTTGTAATGGTACATGTTACAATAGTTGTTAGATTCTTATTTGCATTAAAGAAATTAGTTGATGTTGTGGTTGATTTCTTTGTATTTGTGAATATGGATTGTATATAGCTAAAGAAGTAGGGGAAACGTCCTAGTAGAAAAGGGTAGGAGTCCGTTGCATAGATAAAATTGTCCTTAGAAGTATTATGGTGAGTTCCTTTAACTTTTGTGTTGAATAATTTTACTAGCTAGCATAGGGATGTCTTATGTCCAAGTAAAGTTAAATTTATGTTTTGTTCTAATGGTGGCTTGATGTTTAAATTTATTAAGATTTATTGCCCAGTAACTTGTTAACAGTGATTGTATCTATAATGCTTGATGTGCTTGCTTGTGTTAGGAAGTAGTAAGAAGGAATGAATGGAATATATGTGGTGAATGAAATGATTAAACCTTCCTTGATGCTAATGCCCCGTATTTGGTGGAAAGGAAGGAATGGGGTAGACAATTGAAATGTGTTGTGAATGGAGAATAAATATGATATGATACATGACACTACAGGAAAATAGGGCTTTAGCGGCGTTTTATCAAAAAATGCCGCAAAAATTGTAAAACACAAAGCAATAGTGGCATTTTTGTCAAAACGCCGCTAAAAACTGAGCAATAGCGGCGTTTTTTTGTTAAAACGCCGCTAAAAACAGAGCATTAGCGGCGCTTTTGGTGAAACGCCGCTAAAGACCAGAGCATTAGCGGCGCTTTTGGTGAAACGCCGCTAAAGACCAGAGTATTAGCGGCGCTTTTGGTGAAACGCCGCTAAAAGTCATGTAACTCCTAAAATCTTAAACCCCCCTAAAAAACATAAAACACTAATCTATAACCCCTAAAATGGTAAACCCCTAAACCTTAATAAGCCATAAACACTAAACTATAACCCCTAAAACCCTAAACACCGCAATAGGTGCATTTTTGTGGCGCTAGGTTATAAACGCTGCTATAAACACTAATCAATAACTCTTTAAACACCAGACCCTAAATCTCAAATCATAAACCCTTGCTTGAGAAAATCAGTGTGAAGAAGTTTCCCTTCAGCTCTGATGAACTGATGAAGCAATAGAATAATCTCTTGCTTGAAGAAACAAAAGGGCTTTTTTGCCCAAGTGAATTAAGTGAGTCATCTAGCGACACAAGGAAACCTTCACTGCAATAATTAGCGGTTTCCTTACGAGTGATGTTGAATGAAGCATGTATGGCTAGCCTAGAACTCATTGAAGTGTAAATAAGGCAGAAATTAGAAGGAAGGAACATGAAAATATGTATCAATCCACTATGGGAGCACTAGCACAGGAACATTATGCCAACTTAGCTAAAGAAAATATGAGACTATTGGAGCAAAATAGAAGGCTGGAAGGACGTCTTACCATTGCTGAGAAAGATGTTGAAAGGTTACATGGGGTGATCGTAAGTGAGTAAGCTGGTAAAATAGTTTTGGAAGCTAGCTTAAAGAAAATAGATGAAGAATATAAGGTTGCAATTACTAATTCAATGAAGAGCCATGAAGAAGCCTTAGAGAAATATAAGAGAGATACTATGTAGAGTCTCCAAGAATATTTGCATGATTTAAAAGCTAACCTTCCTTTTGTACGCTTAAGTAGCTAGTAGCCCTTTTGATGCTTGCAGAGTAAATTTTGATGCTCTTAGCAACTAACTGGTGTTTAGCTAGATTTTGATGTTCATTTCCCCTCTAGAGCAGCCTGGGAGGAATTTAAAGAAAAGTGAAAGAACTTTAATAGTTTTTACCTCCCTAAGGACCCTGCTGAAACCAACTCTGCTTTTAAAGATCTTATTGACACTAGTGTTGTTCCTATAAAGGAAGGCGAAGGCAATGGATTTGAAAGACATGGTGAAGACCTTATACGCACAAGTAGTAACTGATGACTTGTCTGTTCTTTATTGTACTTGTTGCATTTGATTTGGAAATGAAAATCTCGACTTTAATTTTTAGTGAGATGGTGATGCATAATGTACAGTGAAATAATTAAAAAAAATCATCCATAACTTTGAACGTAACAAACTTGGTTCATAATCTAAAGCCATTGAACCTCAACAGTGTAAATCTATGTCAGTGAATTGTTTAAGAATTGCGATCTTAATTCAACTAACTCTGTAACACCCCTCACCCGGTTCAATCGTTGGACCCGAGCTACGAGATGCTACAAATAATTTTGAAATAATCAAATGCAATTTAAATACCAATATTTTAGAACTAGGTATCGATACCAAAGGAATAAATACCAATACTTTTATGGTAGGTATCGATATTATAATCAGTATCGATACTGTTTTGGCATTCTGCAAATTTGAAAACATTGTTTGTTTGTTGGCCTCGTCGAGGGAGTCAGTGCTAGATTGAGTGATTTTTAGTTTTGTTATATGATTTGTAAAGTGATAATTGACAAAAGCTAGCTTTATAAATACAAAATTTTACTTTGTTTCTTTTCCTATTATTTTGTTTGAAAATTTTATTGATTGTGTGAATCTTTTTTGCTTGTAAGAGGTAATGTATGACTTGGACCAATAACGGGATAATACCATTTGAACTGGAGCCAGAAAAAATCTTGACACATGCTAGAATGGGTTAACTTCCAAGAGAAGCCCAACCTCCACCAATAGACCACCCTATCAATGATCCAAGAGTAAAAGAATGTCCACCACCACCATGCCAAATACCAATGGGTGAACGAACATTGCATGATTACGCCATGCCTAATCTCGATGTTGTCCGAGGAAGCATTAATTGTTCGACGATTAATGCTAACAATTTTGGGATCAAGCCGATCATGATTCAAATGATCCAAGAGAATCTTCAGATCCAAGGATTGATGAATGAAGACTCGCGCTAGAACCTTAAGTGTTTTCTAACCATATGTGATACTTTTAAATATAACAGGGTATCTGATGATGCTATATGTTTTTGGTTATTCCCTTATTTTTTAGTAATAATGCTTTCATGCAGTTACATTTGCAGCCAATGGACTCAATAATCACATGGGATGAGCTAATAAGTCAGTTTTTGGCAAAATATTTTCCTCTAAGTAAAACCATGAAGCTCAGAATGGACATTACCAACTTTCTGTAGCTCGAGGTAGAGTCATTATATGAAGCGTAGGAGCATTTCAAACTTATGCTATGTAAATGTCATTACCATGGTTTACATGATTGGTTGCAATTACAAACTTTTTATAATGCGCTAGACGAAAACTTGTGACCTAGTCTCGACGGGGCATCTGTAGGGGCATTCATGTTGACGACTTATGTTGAAGGTTTCCAACTCATTGAGGATATTGTAATGAATTCTTATATGTGGTCGATTAAGCAGTTCACATATCGAGAAAAGTAACCGACTGTGAATACAGTTAGTAATGAGAATAATATCAAACAAATCCTCGAGAGGCTTAATTTACTTGAAATGAGCTCGACAAGATCGCAAGCTCTCAATCAACCCTTTTGAAAAAGCACAAATGTAGGGCATAATAGTGAAGGCACGAATTAGGGAAGTCACAATGAACAAATCATTCGGAGGCTAACTACTTAGGTAATAGGGGATCTAACCCGTACTCTAAAACCTATAATTCGGGGTGGCAAGATCACCCCAATCTTAGGTGGGGAGGGAACCATAGGGGTCCCTCCAACCAAGGAGTACCCATGCATGGCCCGTTTAAGCCCTCAATTATAGAAATGTTTAGTGGATTTGTATGTGCATGAATGGTGATTTGTTAAAAAATAACTTATTTTTAATTTTCTTCCAGTATAAATTATACGGTGAAGGAAGACTCCATTTTTCTTTTAGAATTTTGCCTTTGTTTCCGTTGACTAGTTTTGGGTGGTTGAAACTCCATTTTGCATGTTAGAACAATTATGGTTTTGGCCTGCTTAAAGGCTATTCTTCGAATGGTAATGTTAAATTTCCTAAACACTCTTTTGGCCGTAGCTTGTTATTTAAGTTATGATTTGGAAATTGCTGTAGAGAAAGCTTATCTTAAAATTTTAAAGTAGATAAGAATCTCCCTTTCTGTTGTGAATGGTGCATGTTACAATAGTTGTTAGATTCTTATCTATATTAAAGAAATTAGTTGATGTTGTGGCTGATCTCTTTGTATTTATGAATATGGAATGTATATAGAAATGAGCTCGGCATGATCGCAAGCTCCCAATCAGCCCCTTCTAACCAGCTCAAATGTAGAGATAACATGAAGGCCAACTACTGAGGTAATAGGGGATATAACCCATACCCCAAAACAAAAATTTGAGGAGCGAGATCACCCCAATATTAAGTGGGGAGGGAACAAGGGGGTACCTTCGACCAATGAGTACCCGTGCATGACTCGTTTAAGCCCTCAATTATAAAAAAGTTTAGTGGATTTGTGTTTGCATGAACGGTGATTGGTTAAAGAATAATTTATTTTAAATTTTCTTTAAGTATAAATTATATGGTGAAGGAAGACTACATTTTTCGTTCAGAATTTTTCCATTGTTTCCATCACTAGTTTTGGGTGGTGGAAAGTCCTTTTTTCATTTTAGAAAAATTATGGTTTTGGCTTGCTTAGAGACTGTTCCTTTGAGTGGAAACAATAAATTTCCTAAACATTTCTTTTGTCATAGCTTGTTATTTAATTTATGATTTGGACATTGCTATAGAGAAAGCTTATCTTAAAGTTTTGGAGCAGATAAGAATCTCCCTTTCTATTGTAAATAGTGCATGTTACAATAGTTGTTTGATTCTTATATACATTAAAGACATTAGTTGATGTTGTGGCTTATTTCTTTGTATTTTTTAATATGGAATGTATATAGAAATTAGCTCAGCACGATTGTAAGCTCCCAATCAACCCCTTCTAACCACTCAAATGTAGGGCATGACGGTGAAGGCATGAATTAGGGAAGTCACAACAAACAAATCATGTGGAGGCCAACTACTTAGGTAATAGGGGATATAACTTGTACTTTAAAACCAAAATTCGTAGTGGCGAGATCACCCCAATCTTTGGTGGGGAAGGAACCAAGGGGGTCCCTCCAACCAGAGAGTACCCGTGTACGACCCGTTTAAGCCCTCAATCATAGAAATGATTAGTTGATTTTTGTTTGCATGAACGGTGATAGGTTAAAGAATAATTTACTTTAAATTTTCCTCCAGTATAAATTCTACTATGAAGGAAGACTGCATTTTTCTTTCAGAGTTTTCATTTGTTTCCATTGACTAGTTTTAGGTGGTGGAAACTCCATTTTGTGTGTTAGAAAAATTATGGTTTTTTCTTGCTTAGAGGTTGCTCCTTTGAGTGGTAGCGGTAAATTTCCTAAACACTTTTTCTGTCGTAACTTGTTATTTAAGTTATATTTTGGACATTGCTATAGAGAAAGCTTATCTTAAAGTTTTGTAGTAGATAAGAATCTCCTTTTCTGTTGTAATGGTACATGTTACAATAGTTGTTAGATTCTTATTTGCATTAAAGAAATTAGTTGATGTTGTGGTTGATTTCTTTGTATTTGTGAATATGGATTGTATATAGCTAAAGAAGTAGGGGAAACGTCCTAGTAGAAAAGGGTAGGAGTCCGTTGCATAGATAAAATTGTCCTTAGAAGTATTATGGTGAGTTCCTTTAACTTTTGTGTTGAATAATTTTACTAGCTAGCATAGGGATGTCTTATGTCCAAGTAAAGTTAAATTTATGTTTTGTTCTAATGGTGGCTTGATGTTTAAATTTATTAAGATTTATTGCCCAGTAACTTGTTAACAGTGATTGTATCTATAATGCTTGATGTGCTTGCTTGTGTCAGGAAGTAGTAAGAAGGAATGAATGGAATATATGTGGTGAATGAAATGATTAAACCTTCCTTGATGCTAATGCCCCGTATTTGGTGGAAAGGAAGGAATGGGGTAGACAATTGAAATGTGTTGTGAATGGAGAATAAATATGATATGATACATGACACTACAGGAAAATAGGGCTTTAGCGGCGTTTTATCAAAAAACGCCGCAAAAATTGTAAAACACAAAGCAATAGTGGCATTTTTGTCAAAACGCCGCTAAAAACCGAGCAATAGCGGCGTTTTTTGTTAAAACGCCGCTAAAAACAGAGCATTAGCGGCGCTTTTGGTGAAACGCCGCTAAAGACCAGAGCATTAGCGACGCTTTTGGTGAAACGCCGCTAAAGACCAGAGTATTAGCGGCGCTTTTGGTGAAACGCCGCTAAAAGTCATGTAACTCCTAAAATCTTAAACCCCCCCAAAAAACATAAAACACTAATCTATAACCCCTAAAATGGTAAACCCCTAAACCTTAATAAGCCATAAACACTAAACTATAACCCCTAAAACCCTAAACACCGCAATAGGTGCATTTTTGTGGCGCTAGGTTATAAACGCTGCTATAAACACTAATCAATAACTCTTTAAACACCAGACCCTAAATCTCAAATCATAAACCCTTAAAACTCCAACCCCTAAACCCCAACCCTTAAACCCCAAGCCTTAAAACTAGCCTCTAAACCCATAAACTATAGATCGTAAATTATAAACCCTAAACTATAAACCATAAATCATAAACTCTTAAACTATAAACCCTAAAATCTAAAAAATAAATTTCATATCGATATTAAGTATATATATATTCATGGTCTAGGATTTAGGGTTTATGATTTAAGATTTAGGGTTTAATTTTTAGTGTTTAGGGGTAAATATGGTGAACTACTTAACTTGTGTATATTGGATTTTTTTATAATATAAATCTAAATAAGATAAATATAAATTATTATTTTTAAAAAATATATATCAAAATGGGTTAAATCCCAAAAGCATACGTGAACAATAGTTTAGTGTGCAATTGTATATATGCATGAGCTTTAATTTGATCCAGTTCTTGTAAATTATTAACACAATTATATTGCGTATATAAATATTTATATTTATTCAATATAAAAATATATTAATGTATTTATACTTAAAAGAATAATACTTGTATTGCTTTGTCATTTTGTATTTTTTTTTAATTCATCGATTCCATTTTATTTCTATAAAAATATTCAAAAAAATTAAAATTTAAAAATAAAAAAATAAAAATTTAAAAATTTAAAAATTTAAAAATTTAAAACTTAAAAATTTAATATTTAATATTTTAATCCATATTTCAATTAAAAAAATTCAATATTCAAAAATTTTTAAAAAATGATAAACTCAACACAAAAATTTTGAAAGAAAAAAATAAAAAAATGTTAAAAATAAAAAAAAAATTAAAATTGAACAAAAGTGACATTTTTACTAAAAACGCCGCAAAAGATTAAGCTATAGTGGCGTTTTTTTATGAAATCGCCGCAAAAGACCAATAATTTTTTATTACCCGCCCATTATTCCCTCTTCTTCCCATCTCTGCCGCGTGCCCTAAATCCCCAAAGTAAAAGTTTGTACTAAATTCTTTTTCCTTTTACTCTGAAAATTCGCCCCCAAATTTCCCATTTCCAATAACACCAAATGTCTGAGGACGACGAGAGGCAGCAATCTCCGCCGTCAGATCTTGAGTTCGTTGTAATGGCTTTTGCTTTTTTTTTCCGACGCTTGATGGCCTTCTTCTCTAAATCTGTACGTTCTCTCTCCTTCCCCCCTTTTCTTTTCTTTTTTTTGTTTTTTGCTTTGTTTTCTTTTCAAACATTTCATATCTTTAAAATTAAGGTTTTTAAATCTGTCTGATCTATTACATTGATGTTGTTTTGTTTGACTTATTGTATTTTCTTCTGGTTATGAACGGTTTCTAGTAGATCTGAAGCGATTCTCTTATTATGATTTTTTTTCTTCTTTTTCTTTTCCCTTTTCGTGAAGTACACATAAACATTACGTACAATGTTGTTTTGTTGATTGCATATTATGACTGTAAGATTCCCAACTTATCTTTTCTGAGATTTAGTTGCAGATTTGCTTATATGTGTGGTTTTTGCTGTTTGCTTGCATACATTTGTTAATCCGTGACTTGCCTGAAGGAATTGTCTTTGGAAACTTGGAATCATTCTTCTTACGCATGCTGCATCGAATGGGCCAAGTTCTACCAGAGGCAACTGCAGTCTTCCTAATTAAACTCTTGTGAATAACTAGACCCTGATAGGACAACTGATTTGAAATCCAAGTTCAAGCAATACCTGAATGTTGGACCGTTCATCCTTGCAACACCACCACCATCCGCTCCAGATCCATATGGTTGCCTGACATGGCTCGACAAGCAAAAACCTGCAACCGTGGTGTATATCAGCTTTGGATCAGTTGTGACCCCACCTCCAAATGAACTTGTTGCACTAGCAGAAGCAGTAGAGGCTAGCCAGGTTCCTCTTATATGGTCTCTTAGAGATAAATCAAAGGTACATCTGATTTTCGAGCATATTTTTAGTTTTCGTTAGTGTGTGGAATCATGAGGTTTATGTTTAAATTAATAATGTCTTTCTTATGTATTAAATAAATCACAAATTTCGGTTGCTAGTATCATTAATATTCGAATATTTGAAACGGTCTCAATTTTAATGTTGAGTTTGCTGATGAAAGATCAGAATAATTCTAATATTGTTTTGTCTTAGTTTTTTATTGTATTACCAAAAAAAAAGTCTTAACTTGATAAAAAATAACGAGGATTTGCATTTGAATTATTGACAATATATAAGTTTGTATATATCCAAATAAAAATTGCATGTTTTAATGTTAATAGAATGATCACAGCATTCTAAAATTCGAGAGAGACAGTAGGATGGGTGTTTTTCCTTTTGCCAGCAGCATTCATGTAGAAGTGAAACTCATGCTTTTTATTTATTTATTTTTATTTTTACTTCTCCCATTTTATGTTTTAGTTAATTAGCACTCGAATGAAACCAAAGCCGAAACCGATGTTGTGTATGATGATATTTATGGCTTGAAATTGCTTTAAGTTCTCTGATTTCTGAAGAGAAAAAGAAAAAAAAAGACTGAATGTGATGTAATAGGGATTTACGCTGCTGATGTGCATTTTCTGATGTTCTTGTATCATTTTTCCCCTTTTTTCTTATTTTTACCTTTTGGGGTTAGTTTTAGTTTTTACCACTCTGTTGTTTTTTGTTGAAGAGATATGTAGAATATTAACCATTTGATTTGAGAGATGCCATTGTTAAAGCCCTGAGAATTGTACAAAGGCAATAGGACTTTGTATTTATGTAGGGAAATACCATTTTTATTTAAAGCATTTTTGCCAATCTTTTGTACGTAATTAAAGAGTGAGGTGTTTGAGGTTTATCATTCACTTTCATGTCTTGATAAAATATAGTTTGGGGTGGAATTGAGCAAAGGCTTCAAAACTGTGATTTCGAGTTGAGTTATGCATTGGCTTTCTCAAACGTTCTCGCCAGCAAAAGGAAATTACAAGGGAACAAGCAGTTCAAGATCTGAAGGTAAGCTATGAGAGTTGTTCAAAGCTGGCCTTTTGGTCTAAATCTTGCCTTGATGATGCCTTATTTATGTATTCTTTTGTTTGATCAATTGGAGGTCCAGTTATACTTTGAATGCTTTTTTTTTTTATATTCAAACCTCTCCTACCATATTATAATCAAGTGTTCTTAAGTTGACAAATGAACTGTAAGAGCCCATTCTTGTTTATAATTTCTATTCAGTTACATATAAATGATTTTTTAAAAATTGTGTTTATAACTTTTTTAAAGTATTATATATATGTCAAATTCTGCTGTTTGTCATTGCACTATGTTTATGTTACTGATTTAGTATTTATACTCTAATTTGGCTATTTTTAATCTATTTTTTCCTTTAAAAAAATGAAATTTAGTTCTGACATTAAATTCCTTAAACTAAATTATATAATTTCAAAAATCTTATATGATAAATAAATTATATATAATGTTATGTCAATTTACTAGCTGATACGGTTTGTTGAGAAGGATTATTGTATTATACAGTTTGTTGAGAAGGATTATAAGTTAGCTGATACGGTTATTAGAGGGTTGTTGAAGTATTGGCCTTTGACTAATTGTCAGAAGGAAGTTCTCTTCCTCGGGGAACTTGAGGAAGTACTTGAAGCAACACAGTCTGTGGAGTTCCAACGATGTATGGTTCCGCTTTTCAAACAGATTGCACGTTGCCTCAATAGCTTACATTTCCAGGTAACTTTTAAGGCCTTTCTTTTGAATATTTGACTGATAGTATGCAAATTCCAGTAGTATGAGTAGTCAATCACCTCTGGGAACCAATAGTATTGTTAATTGTGGAATGTTGAACTATTGCTAGGATGTTAAGAACTTAGAATAAATCATACGATTACTTTTCTGATAACTTTCAAGGGCTTTTGTCTTTTGAAAATGTCACTATGACTCTGCTAATTTTAATTGCTTGAGTAGTAAATCACCTTTTGGAACCAATGCTATTTAGAATTCTGGAATGTTGAATTGTTACTAGGATGTGAAATTAAACCATATGATAATAATTAATTTTGATGCAATGTTGCCGGTTGTTGTTAGCTTATGATTAAAAATTTATGGTACTTCATAATTTCTTGTGATTCTGAGTGTTGAACTGATACTGATTCATGAAGAATAACATTTGGCTCTTTAGGAAACTGCTGCAATGTGTGGCATACACCACTTTTTTCATTTCTGATTTGTTTTTGGGAAGTTGTCCCGCAGTATGGTCAAAGCATAAGAGGTGGCTATTAATGTCTATGCTCTGTCTTAATCCTTTAGCATGTATAAGTTGGCAGCATTTACATCACTTTCTAAGTGTTTATGCTTCTGTTTCAACAGACTGAGTTTCCAAAATATTAGTTACTGGAATTAAAATATTCTAAATTGCCAGCTTTCTTGTTTCTAAGATAACTATTATCTATAATAGTGGAGAAACGTAATTTTTCTGTTTACTGCACACTTAAGAACAACGGTTTGTACTTTTATCATCTTCATAGAAACAACCTTCATAGTAAGTAATGGACTGTGGTGATAGCTGAGACAATCCTCCTGAATTCTTAGCTTTCTGCACTAAATATTTAAGAAAGTTTTATCTGCTTGAGGTGATTTCAAGAAAGTAAGTACCCTACAGATTTGGCCAGTCTTTTTAGATGAGAACTTCATTAAAATTGTTTGTACCTTGATAAATTTCAGATCTAGGAGGCTTCTTTCAGCTGTCCATCATGGTTTTCATCTGGTCCTAGGAATTTGATTAAGCGTATTCTTGATCCAAACCCTCTTACGTAAATTTCAAATTCAATTCATCCTATGAAAATTTGTGATTACATGCAATCTTTGATCACAGCATAAGCTTTAGCGTGTGCATTTTGGTTGAAATTCTGCATGTTTTTTTTTGGCAGCGTATAACTGTTCTTGAAATTCTACAAGATGAATGGTTCAAGAAATGGTACAAGCCACCAAAATTTGAGCAAGATGAGGATGTAAATCTTGATGATAATATCTTATATTTTACATGGTTATGATTTAAGTCCTTATTTGGTTGATATCTTTATATTTAATCTAATTTTTATTATTTATTTTAGTTTTGATTCTAAATTTTTATTTTTATTTTAATATTTTTAGTTAAAATTTTAATAGAAAATTTTTATATTTATATCATGGATATTATTCTTCTCAATATTTTGATAATGAATTTTAATTTTTTTATATTTTTCATGACTTTTATAATATTTTTTTTAAATTTCATTACCTTTAGCGGCGTTTGTGGAAAAAGCGCCGCTAAAGGTCATGACTTTTAGCGGCATTTGTGGGAAAAGTGCCGCTAAAGGTCATGACCTATAGCGGCGTTTGTGGGAAAAGCGCCGCTAAAGGTCACCTTTAGCGGCGTTTTTTTAAATAAACGCCACAAACTTTAGTGGCACCGTCTACAGAGGCGTTTTTGCGGCGCTTGTAAAAACGCCGCAAATAGTTTTAGCGGCGCTTAAAGACCCTAAAAAACGCCGCTAAAAGTCAATTTTGCTGCAATGTGAATTTGCAAATCAAGATTGGTGAAAAACCCTGGCCTTGTGGGGAACACTAATGTGTTCAAATTTCAAGGATGAATTTATAGAGGATAGGTTGTTATAAAAGAAATGGCAACTACTGAAATACAATTTGTATGTTCGGGGTCTAGCACAAGAAATGGTACATAAATTTTTTTGTGATGAAATGTATATGCAAGTTTTCATTGCATCAAATGCATTAACAGTTTTGTGATGAAATGCATATGCCAATTTTCATTGCATTGAATGCATGAATTATTTTGTGATGAAATGTATATGTGAGTTGTCATTGTATTGAATAAGTGAATTTTCTTGCAAAGCATTATATATGCGAACTGTCATTTCATTGTATGTGTGTAATTTATCAATGTATTGAAAATGCGCAAGCTATGATATGTGCGAGTTGTAATATGCGTGAGCTCTGATATGTTAGAGCCATGATATACGAGCTCCATCTAAGATAGTTATGTGCGAGCCAACCTTGTAAAAAGGAATGTGTGAACTCTTTAAGCATCCATGTGCAAAATGACTTCGTAATCTACTTATGTGCAAACCAACTTCGTAATATACATGTGCGATTCGAGATAAGGTGTGAGCTGTGTAACTATTCGGATTCTAATGGTGCTAAAATGGAGGTTTAGGAATCTCGTTCTCCGATGGTTGATTATGTAAATATTATTTAATAATATTTATGAGTTTATTATAGTGTTATATTGGATTTTGATTTAACATATTTCATTAATTGGTTAGTTACTCATGGTACAAGTGGTTTGTACCGAAAGCAGGTGGTTTTAAAAAATGAGGTATCAAGACCTCGTTTTCATAAATAAAGCTCGTAAATATTTAATAAAAATATTTACAGAGTTATTTTATAAGTGAATTGAATTTTGGTCGATTAATTTATCGTATTAGTGCTTAATTATGGTAGAAGGACAAAATCGTAAAAGTGTCAAAAATTTAATGTCTATATATTTTCACTAATTGGAAATGCAATAAGGATTAAAATTGTAAACATACCATTTATAAGTTTAGTGAACAGTAGCATGATAATTTTACAAAGAAAAAGGTGATAAAAATTTAATAATTAATAAAATAAAACATAACTTTAATAATAAAATAAAGTTGGTGGAGAACACCAAAAGGAATTTCATCCATTTTTCTTTATTCAATCGAAACCGTTGAGGGAGAAACTCTCAAAGAATGGCTAGGGCTCCAATTTTTCAAGCTTCAATTTGGTTAGTCCAATTTAGTCCTTTTTTAAATCTTTATGTTTAGCTGACCTATGTTGTAATTTTTGGTACTGTTAAAATTTGAGAATGTTACCATTGTTGAGGGAGAAACTCTCAACGCATGGCTAGGGCTCCAATTTTTCAAGCATCAATTTTGTTAGTTTAATTTATTCTTTTTCTTGAAATTTTTATGTTTTTTAGAATATTGGAAACTTAAGCTAGCCGATTCATGTCGTAATTGTAACAACCCTTACTTCTAACAGCTGCCAGATCAGGGTATGAGGCATTACTACACTCTTATACACTTTTCTAATACATACATTTCAATTATATATTAAAACCTTTCATGAGTATCCTCTATGTCCCTATTATGGCTTTATGAGACCCAAAACAATCATTGAAGTTGGTTTGGAACCAAACCAGAACTTTTCGAACACTTATACATTTTTCACTAAAACAGGGGTCGTACACCCGTGTGACATGGGCCACGCCCGTGTGGCACACATTAGGCTATTTTCCAAGCCCTTTTTATGTTCTTAACTCTTTGTACTAATATACCATATATCGACCTTTGTCATACTCTTAGTTATATTTATCTTAACCACATCAAGACATTACTCATGTATACATAAAATAGGTTTACTTACTTATAGCCATTATGAACCATACATCATGGCTTTATACAATGGGACAGTATAAGCCTATATATTTGGCTAAATCATAATATTACATAATACCAAAAACTAAATCTCTATACATTCCACTCACTTATAGATGAATAAGAATTTCTATTATTCCAACCTGACAAATTGATAGTGTGATGATACCTCCAACAATCTCCAACCCTGAGCCAATCCTGAAAAACACTGAGAGAAATGGGAAAGTAGTGTAAATTTTATAACTTAGTAAGTTGGCACATAATAATAAGAAATTTAATTAACAATATTAACCAATTCCTCAATAAGTATGCTCAAGAAAATAGAATCAATATTCACATGATTTCACCTTTTTACTCAAATTCAGTTTAAACTGTTTTCCCAAGTCACAGTCACTAATTTAATTATTTAATAAGATAAAGAAGTTGAAATTAAGTTCCGTAAATTTTCCCTAAAATCAAACTCATATACCTTCTTGCCATAAAATTTCCAGAAATTTTGGCTTAGCCAATTAATACAGTTTATTCATTAGATTTTCCCCTATTTCACTGTTTGACAGTTCTGACATCTCTTCACAAAGACTAAGATATTTAATTATACAGAATTCAAATAATGTTATCGTTTGTTCCAATATAAAATAGACTAAATAAGGATTCTAAGCATATAAACCATGCACCATAATTATTTTTATATAATTTATAATGATTTTTCCAAGTCAGAACAGGGGATCACGTAATCAGTCTAAACCAGTCTCACAAGAATTTAAATATCTCATAAAGTATAATCCATTTGCTCACATCATTTTATTTATATGAAAATATACTCAATGACCTTTAATTTCATATCTCATCCAATTATTAATTCAATTCCTACCATTTTTGGTGATTTTTCAAATGTACATGGCTGGTACTGTCCAAATCTGCTTTACTTTTAAAATTCACTATTTCATGCTTTCTCTATAGTTGCATTAATGGTAACACTTACCTCTTATCAACCTTACCAAAGTACAATCATAAAACGAGCTTATTGCTCATAGTTTACACATATATACCTGCACTTATTCACAAGATTCATATTCACACTTAAACATATAAATGCCTCAAACACAATGTTCACTTGCACATTATTATCACATGATTAAAACATTTTCACATTTAATCACTTTTCATTATATCAATTCAATACCCGTTGAACCCTATGGAATAATAAAGGATACACGGAATAAGGCACAAAGTGCCACATTGTAATATAGCCGAAGCTATCACTATAACGTAGCCGAAGATACCACTGTATTGCAGCTGAAGCTACCACTATATTGTAGCCGAAGCTACCACTGTATTGTAGCCCAAGCTACCACTGTATTGTAGCCCAAGCTACCACTGAGATGTAGCCAAAGCTACCACTGTATTGTAGTCTATAGATTCCTAAGGTTCAATCGGGATTTGTTTTAGTTTCACTCATTAACACTTATTCAACATTCACTTAATCACTTATCTCGGAACAACACTAATTCAAAATTTTTTTATAATATGTATAATCATAGAAATCACATTTAAATACAATATTTCAATGCACTTTCTTGTACCATAGACATATTTTTAAATCAATTTATAAACTTGGCATATTAAACATTTAATTCAACACAATTCAATTAATTCACTAATTTAACTTTCAAATATAAATTACAATGTTATTACATTATTATTATCACGCCAACTTACCTCGAATGCCGAAACGACTAATTTTCCCGACTTAGCCCACAACTTCATTCTTCCCCGATCTTAGTCCAAATTTCATGTTTTCTTGATCTAACATGTCAAATATCACTCATTTAACACCTTTTATCAACACACTAATCAATTCAATTCACATATCAAATTTTGGAAAATTTACAATTTTGCCCCGTAACTTTTCAAAAATTATATTTTTACCCCTAAGCTCGTAAAATAATTTTTTTATTAAATTTTCTTATGTTTCATGACATGCTGAACATTTTTCTCTTCTATGGAAACTTCAAATTCTCACTAATTCACACACTTATGACCAATTTATAACTTTTACAATTTGACCCCTTTTATACGATTTCATCAAAAATCATCTAATAAAACTCGTTTCTCTAATCATAGACATGCATAATCTACCATAATTCATCAAAATACACAATTATTCAACATGGGTCAATTTTTAAAATCAAACTCTAACTCAAAATAATGGTAGAAATAGCTAAACCGAGTTATCGAAATTTCAAAAATATGATGAACATTAAAAACGAGGCTCAAATGCACTTACAATTGAGCTTTGAAAAGCTTGAAACCCTAACCATGGCTTCTTGAAAATTTCAGCAGCATGCGGAAGAGAATGAGCAGATTTTTGGGTTTTAAATTGTCTTTTATGCCTTAAAACACCCAAATGACCAAAATACCCCTTTTTACTAAACCTTCAATTTTACCCTTCCATGTCTAATTTTGTCCATACCAAAATATGGTGATCTATTTTCCATTTAAAGACTTCTAGTTTAAACCCCCATTTCAAACAAGTACTTATATTTTAGAACTCATATTTTGCAATTAATGCAATTTAATCCCAATAATAAAATTGGGCAGTTTATCGATAAAATTACTTAACAAAATTTGTACACAATCACTCAAACATATCATGGACTCTAAAATAATCATAAAATAAATATTTCTACCTCGGATTTGTAGTGTCGTAACCACTGTTCTGACTAGGCCCTATTTCAAGCTGTTATAGTAATTTTTGGTACTGTTAAAGTTTGAGAATGTTACCATTGTTGAATAGTTGAAGCTTGAGGTGTTATTTTGATAGATTTTAAGTTTAGAAGTGAAATAGGACTAAATTATAAAGCTAATTGATTGTTTTGTGCAATAGGGACTAAAATGCATAAAATTTGAATTTAATGGTAGAAATGTGAAATAAGAGGTTAAATTAGGCTTAAAGTGAAATTGAGATAAAAATTGGAGGTTAAATTTGAAAGTTATGATAGTCCTGGTTTTAGGGACTAAATTGAATAAAATACAAAAGCTGCATAAATTAGCAATTGAACGTGAAAATGATTGTGTATTAATGATTCAATGTATTTATGTTAATCTGTAGCTAACACTGACCTAGATTTCTCAAAACAAAATGGAAAAGATAAAGTCATCGACAAATAGCTTAGAGTTTACGGTTTATATTTCTATAACCCGAACCTTTTCAATTACTGTAATTACGAACTATGTTGCATGTTAATAATATAAGGTAAGCTAGGAATGATTGAACGAGCTGAATTGAATAGATTTGAAAATGTGATATATTGATATAATTAAGCAATTGAATTCAGTTGGTGTTGAATTATGCTGTCACATATGTAATTTGATGATTGGTTGATGAATTTATGTTGTGGAATTGAGAAATCAAGTATAAATGAAATTGAAATAAAGGTGGGTAGTGGATATCAGTTTATAATCTCGCAATTATATGGATTCGACATTGTATGATTTAATCAATTCGATTGAGATAGGGAAAATGTATATGCTGCAACTATGATAGCTCGATTTAATATATGTAAATAGATTTAATATTTAAGTGATGTATTAGGCCTTGTAGATTGACATGTTAAAATGCATTATAAACTTCATATTATGTTTTAATGTTCGATTATAGAAATACCTTTGAATATACTCAGCATACGGTTTTGTTTTCCTTGCGCAGGTTACCGCCTCTGAACGTATGAACGTCAAGAGTGTGAATACTACAACTGAAGATATAGGTTTGAGGCAGTGTCAGCAAGTATACGTGTCAAATTGTAATATATTTTGTTTTCAACAAAATACTTGGTAAGTATTTGGAAACATGAAAATATATGCACTTTTTCATGTCGTTTTTAACTCATATTCATGTAGTTTTGGTAAAATTCTTGTCGAAAAATATATAATAATTATAAAATAATTAAATTGCACTCAAATTATGAACATGTTAAATTTTAATTAATTTTTTAATCAAATTTTGATTATTTTCGACAGATTTGCACAAAAGGCGAAAAAAGGCTTGGCAAATACTACTAGAAGCGCAAAACTGAAAAGCAATTTTGAAGCATCAAGGCGAATTAATTTTTCAGCCTAAGATGGTCCAAATTATGTGTATTAATTCATAATATAATTAATTTTAATTTTAATCCAATTTAATTTGGGTTAAATAAATTATTATTAATTAATTATGGAAAGGGGCCAGTTCAGCTGAACTGAGAAAACCGATCCAACTGAGCACTAGGCAGCCCAAAACCGTCCCACATGCTGACCCAATCAGCTTGTTGGCTGATTATTTTGTTTGTAAAATGGCCCTTGAAGAATCCTTCAAATTGCATTCTAACCCCTCCACTATTTATGCCCTTCTAGATTTGCCCCTACCTTAAAATAGCATGTTTGAAATCTTCAAACATGCCACATGTGTGGCTGGCCATGGGGGAGTCTTTGGCTGATAATTTTGGTTATTTTTAGCAGAATTCTCAACCTATAAATTCCCCCTTGGCTGCTCACTTCAAACACATCTCAGCCTATTCGTTTCTTCACTTCTCTCTCACTTTTCTCTCTTCATTCCCTTCCATTGTTCTTCATTTTCTTCCCCTATTCCTTTGCCGATTTCACCTCTTGAAAAAGAGTCATTCATCTACCGTTTGGAACAACATTCAAGTGTTTGTGGAAGCCTCGGTTCGACAAGAACAAGTGGAGAAAGAGGTGCAGAGCAAATTAGTCAAGCCTCGGAGATACACTAGATTTGGTTCTTGTTCCCTATCCTTTTAATTTTGTTGTTGTTATGATGAACATATCTATGAATATTTGTGATGTTGATATGTTTAATTTAATTAATATGGCTTAAATTTAATTCATGTTAGGTTGATTGCATTTCGTTTACTTGAGTTATTAAAATTGTGTTTGTGCTGTTATAGGCCTCGGTAAGATGTTTGATTAAGTAAAACCATGACTAAGTTATTTTTGCATTACAATTGTAAGGTAACTAATGTGTAACAGCCCGATTTTTGGTCTAGTTGAAATAGTGGTTTCAGAACCACTAAATCGAGGTCAGAGAAATTATTTTTAATATTATTTTATGTGTGATGGCATGTTTATAAAGGTGCATGAAAATTTTGGTGAATTAATTTTAGCGTTTGTGAGCTTAATTACGAAAAAGGACTAAATCACATAAAGTGAAAAAGTCCTATTTTGATAGCTAAGGGTGTCAAATATCTAGAGAACCTAAATTGGGGGTCTTTAGAGGGTAACTAGGCCCTTTAGAGAGGCTTTGCAGGCCATGAGACAAGGAAATTAACATAGTCAAATATTAGGTGAAGTTTGGTGACTTATTTGACCAAAAAGAAAGATGATATCGTCATTTTTCACCATTTCTTCTCCACCGAAAATTCAACCATTGTAGGGGTTTGAAAGCTTGGAAGTTTTAGCAACTTGTGACCCTCTCAAATCAAGAATTACAAAATCCGGGCCTTGATCGGGGAAAAGCAAAGCAAGTGGACTAAGCCGAGCTAGTCACCTACATTTTGTACACCGAGGTAAGTTGTATGTAAATAATACAACTACATTGTTATTATATGTGTTGAATTGATATAGCATAAATTGCTTGTTTTTGGAAATGATTATGTATGTTGAATATTGAGATTGTAGAATTCCCATTTGAACCTTAGGAAATAAATTGGATATTCATGCGCTTGTATTCAGGTTATTTGTGAGCTAGTGTAAGACATGTCTGGAACATGAATCAGCCACATTATGAGAGCCAGTGTAAGACTATGTCTGGGACATGGTATCGGCATTGAGACGAGAGCTAGTGTAAGACATGTTTGGGACATGCATCGGCCTCATGATGTAAGCTAGTGTAAGACATGTTTGGGACATGCATCGGCTACGAGATGTGTCAGTGTAAGACCATGTCTGGGACATGGCATTGGCACGGAGATGTGAGAGCCAGTGTAAGACCATGTCTGGGACATGGCATCAACTTGATGGATGTGTAACACCCCGAACCCGAGACCGACACCGGAGTCGAACACGAGGTGTTAACAGACTTTAAACCCTTTATAAAAATATTTCTCAGACACTGCCAATCTGCGTACTAGTAGCTTTAAAAATCATATCTTGAGTTTCACAACTCGAAAATCAGTTTCGTGATTTTTCCCTGAAACTAGACTCATATGCCCATCTACATATTTTTTTCTAGAATTTTTGGTCGTTCCAATTAGTACAGTTTATTAGTCAAAGTCTCCCATGTTACAGGGATCGACTACACTGACCTTTGCGCATTACGACCTAGATATCTCCCTGGAAAGAGCTTCAATACTGATACCATTTGTTTCTATAGAAACTAGAGTCAGATAGGAATCTATCCATATATGGTATGACTCCTAATTATCTCTGGTTAATTTATAATGAATTTCCAAAGTCGGAACAGGGAATCCAGAAACCGTTCTGGCCCTGTCTCACGAGAACCTGAATATCTCTTAACATACTGTCCATATGATCTTTTCGTTGCTTCTATATGAAAATAGACTCATCGAGCTTCGAATACATAATTTATTCATCAATTAATCCCACTCCTACTATTTTTAGTAATTTTTCAATCTCACGTCACTGCTGCTGCCAGCATCTGTTATGAAAGCAACTATGCCCATTTCGTGATTTCTCCTTGATCTAACTAGTGATTCGTCATACATATCACAAATTATGATCATGACTAGCCATGCCAAAGGCTAATCATTGTCAAACATCCCCCTACTACACTATTGCCATATCATGAATTTTAACACCAAAATAATCAACCATGACATATGGCATAAAAATCGTATTACCAAGACTTACGACTCAACATTAGAACCAAATTCAACCGAACATTATGCCATTTGCGCATGGCTAAAAGTTTACATACCAAATTTCAACAAAACATATTAGCCTATACATGCCGAAATGTTCTCTTAGACCAACTAAGAAGAAAATACCAAAGGTTGCTAGCCGGTGTGATGACTCCAATGACGGCCCGATCACGCAAGAAGAGACGAGTCCAAGAAACCTAAAATAGGTGACAAGGAAACGCCGAGTAAGTATATAACTCAGTAAGTCATAAGCAATGCACTACCATCCTTTAATAACATTATCACAATAGGAAATAAGATGGAACGAGGCTAGTTACTCCATCCATACCGAACCATGCCATAGTTCCTCAGACCCATCGGTTCAATCTCATACCGAATCATGCATTCACATTCCATATACTCATCAATAGGATATTTGAGGCATTTTCATACATCATTTTATTTTCGTTACAATCATACAACTAAACGGCCTTTCACCTATTCCACAATAAATCTTATGTACGTGACTTCAATTATAATTGTCACATAGGTTTCAACTTACCAAGCTCAACTCCAATTATAAACATAGCGCCTATTGGCCATGAACTCAAGGTACTTACCCGATCCGCTGTCCGTGATCGACTTAATAATGTCGCACACTTAGTGTCCATAATGATTCAAACGTATATATTAAGTCCGCACACTCAGTGCTATATAATCAACTCGCACACTTAGTGCTATATAATCAAACTCGCACACCTAGTGCTACATAATCAAACTCGCACACCTAGTGCTACATAATCAAATTCGCACACTTAGTGCTACATAATCAAGCTCGCACACTTAGTGCTACATAATCAAGCTCGCTCACTTAGTGCTGTACAATTTAAACCCGCACACTTAGCGCCAATCTCATGATCATAAATGTTTATACCCGCACTCTTAGTGCCGAGGTCAACAACTCAATACATCTCACCTCTTTTCTCTTCATTCAACACTTTCATCACCACATACATACATGTATATAAATTTATCATTCCATTCAGCATGATTACATAGACATTATGTCTATTTAGATCAATACAAAATATATGCTTGATGACTTACTTTGTGTTGGGTAAGACGGTTCCAACTCGGTTACTCGATGATCTTTTCTTTGCCCTTGCTTGCCTCTCCACCTTTAGCTTCTCGAGCTAAATCGATAAATTAACTAGTTTAACCATCTTGCTAAACATTCATACTTCAATTACACATGCATGTGTATGTTTGTATATTCGGCAATGACAATGGTAATTTAGCAACCTTAATTTAACTTATAATTGTTCATAACACATTTAAAGCATCCACTCCATTCCATCATTTTAAAGCACATACATTACTCAATATTATCCAAATTCACATTCGGCATTTTCACAAACACACATGCCGATTTCATTCACTCATCTCTAATGTTAATTAAGAAATGCCGAATGTCACCAACTAAATGGCATACACACACACCCACATGCATAAAAGTCATCCACACCTCCTATAGCTCATTCGGCCTTCACCTTTGCTAGTTTTCTCCATTTTTTTTGTCGGTTATATATACATAGTCCTAAGGTAATATCACGAATGGGCTTACATATATATGTATATATACATATAGCCGAATATGCAAAGCTTAAACCCAACATCACATAAGCTCCTAAGTGATGGCCGAATATGTATATCTATATATATTCATCAACTATACTATTACTTTTAATTTATCTAATCACACAATTTCATCTAAGTTTAGCATGTAACACAATCATCACCCTTATTAATCTCTTATAGCCGAAAACCATACTTACCCCCAAAATCGAAATTTCAACATGGTTTACAAAAATCACTTGATAACTCACTCAATATTAACTAAAATTTCAAAAGCTAGTACAAACTTCCTTACCTTAATAGTGACTTAAGATGACCGATTGCTCATGTTACCAACAATATTCAAGATTTGAACATGGGCTAAGTAAGGGACTTAGTAATTAGCTTAATACATTCAACAATTTCCAAAAGCTACCATGCATTACATACCTTATTCAAGACTAGAAGGAGTGGCCGAATGTCTTACTTCCCCTTCCCCCTTCTTCTTAGCATTTTCGGCCAAGGATGATAAAAGATGAACAAATTTTTTTTTCTTTCTTCTTTAGATTCGGCTAGCAAGAACATGAATGATGATCCCTTTTTTTTTTTCCTTTCATCATTCTTTTTTTTCCATTTCTTTATTACTAACTTTTTATTTTGTTATTCATCCCATGATGCACCAACAAAACATGTCTATGACATGTTTTGCCCATCACACCTTGTCCACCTTATTTGTCATGGCCGGCCACTATAAAAGGGGGGGAATTTGACATGCAAGTCCTCCCCTTTTTCCACATGCACTAATAGGTCCTTACGCATTGACCTATCACATTTTAAAATTTTCTCGCATAAGTCCTATTGACTAAATTCACATGCAATCGACTAAATCGAAGCTTGAAATTTTCACACATTCATAATTACATATTCTAGACAATAATTATCACATTCAAACATTTCGGTGACTCGGTTTAGCGGTCCCGAAACCACTTCCCGACTAGGGTCAATTTTGGGCTGTTACAGGATGAGCGAGTGTAATGGGACATGGCATCGACTTGATGGATGAGCCAGTGTAAGACCATGTCTAGGACATGGCATCAGCATTACACCCTATGTTTGAGGCTTAATGAATATCCAATAGCATTCCAAATGGTTCAACTGTGAGAGTTACGGTTTAAGTTAAACGAGGAAAGAATAACCATGTTGTGAGTGTACCTATTTGAAATGTTTGAGATGTGAGCTCAATATATGTTACGTGAATTGTATTGGATAGTGATGAGTAAGCTGTGCTTATGCCTACTGTAATACTAAGAGCATGATGATGAATGGTAAAGTCGTTGTTATATTTATTGCATGCAACTTACTAAGCTTTATGCTTACTCCCTCTTCTTTCCATTTTCTTATAGTGTCGCCTATTTAGCTTGAGAATCATCAGACGTCGGAGGCATCGATCACACTATCATTCCGAAGCACTTGGTATAGCTAGATATATTATTTTTGGTTATGGCATGTATAGGACCTTGATTTTTGAGTTTTGTGTCATTGTTAATTGGCCAAATGTGTTGGCTTGCTTTAGCATTTGATTCATTTTGTATAAAGCCATGGAAAATGGCTAATATTGAAAGTTTATATATAAATGCAAGATAGTCCTACATAAATGTGAAATTGTTGGCATGGTTGGATTTATGAAATGTGTATGGGCCTTAGTTATGGTTGTTTGGTTGAGAAATCATACTAAGTTAGACTTTGTATTGTTTTTTGTGTTAAATTGTGTTTCAGGGTGGCAAAGGGCTTTGTAGGTAGCCTTATATTGTCCACACGGGTAGACACATGGGCGTGTGTCTAGGCTGTGTGTGACACACGATCAGCCCCATGGGCGTGTTGCTTAGCGGTGTGTCCTCTATACATAAAAATTTCAAGTCAGTATGCATGGTAGTAAACACACGGACAGAGACACGGCCTAGCACACAGGCATGTGCCTTCGCCGTGTGCCCTAAATTGGATGCTGACATCAGAAACAGAATGTTAAGGTTTTTAGACACGGGTGTGTCATGGCCATGTGAAGGACACGGGCGTGTGTTAGGCCGTGTGAAAACCCCTGTAGGTTCTAATTTAGAATTTAATTCACACGAATGTGGGACACGGGCATGTCCCTAGAGGCTTAGGCAGTGTCTGTCACACGGGCCATCAGCACAGTTGTGTTATAATGAACACATGCCCTTCCACAAGGGCGTGTACCTTGTTCTAAGGGATTATTTTTCTAAAGTCGGTTAAGGACCTGAGCTGGTCCCAAGTGGTTCCCAATGAATGTTTGAGGCCTCATAGGCCCACATTAAAGAGTTTAAACAAGGTTAGAAAAAGTTTTAAATTTGATCAAGTCTTGGTGACTCGGAGATGATTGTATGCATGTGGTTAGGTATGGTAATGCCTCGTGCCCAGTCCTAGCCTCGGACTCAGGTAAGGGGTGTTACTTAATGAATTAATTATTTAAATGGATTGAAATTGTAATTAATTGACACAATACTTAATTAGTGCATGTTTAATCATCTAAGGTAGCTGAGGATTAAATTAGCAATGGTATCTAACGATATATTAGCCTTGCATAACTTACAAGATTATTGTGATTAAACTATTTCAAGGTAGAAATACATTGTTACCTCACGTAATCTTTTATCTACTTATGAGATTGAATTAATTGTTTGGATTGGCATAGAGATATGTACAAGAGATTATTTTAATTTCATAAGTATGTATGTGCATTAACATATTTGCTTATTAAAATTTTTTTAATCCGTTGGATTGACATAGAGATATTGTCAAGAGATAAATAGATTTTGGTAGGTAAGTATGTTCATAAGTTAGCAAATTACCGAGTTTCCATGAATTTATTCGTAACAACACGAACATGAGTTTAATAATTCTTAGTTAAGAAATGTAATTAATCTAACACAATTATGTCATCTTGATTAAAATCATCTTTTGAAATTGTGCATTGGAACTTTTATTTTATTTTTATTTATTTTACTTAGTTAAAAATCTTAGTTTTCAATCACCTCAAATCAAAATATTTTTCTTCACCAAAGTGTTTTAAATTGCATTCATAAATAATTCTTTTCACAGTCCCTGTGGGTACGATAACTTGACATTTACTTGTCACTTTATTACTTGGTGCGATTTTGTGCACTTGCACATTTCCGTCGTTACAGTATTTCGAGGATTGTACCTAAGGGATTGCAATTTGGAGAAACCTATTATCAAGCCAATTATGAGAAATAATTACTAATATACTCAAATCACGAATTAGTAGTGTTAATCAAGAAGCAAGGTGACAATAATAAACTAAATAAATTTAACTAAATCAAAATCTACTCCTAGATTCCTGTATTGGCTTTTCCTATTCCTTATTTTGAATACGCGGGTTCCTTTTAGCCTAGATCTAATTGCTTTACCTAATTATGTCATGGGTTGCGCATGGGTGCCCGCAACCATGACACACCTGTGCGATCCATCAAGAGGGAAGGAGGTCATTTGGCCCAATCAGATTGGCCCGTTGCTTGAAAAGATTGAAGGTCCATCTACAAGCTTGAAAAATATGGAAACATGATCTTCGAAGATATGCAATCTTAGATATGATAGGTAATCTTAAAAGATATGATTTTGTAATATTAGAGATTTGATTTATAGATACCCTTTAATCGTAGCCGTTGATGTATTTGATCTATACCGTTGGATTTGGGGAGGCTCAACTATAAATATAGGCCTCTCCTTTAATTGTAAATCACTTGAGTTTTGAGCAGTAAGAATTCTTGAGAGCATTCATTTAAATTTCTCTCTCTCTTGTGTTCTTATTTTTCTGTAGCTTGTTCTTGTTTCATTCTTTATTCATCTTGTTTGATTTCAAGTTGCTTTCATTTGAGTTGGGTTTTCGAGGAGGAATTCTGTTGAATCCTCAGTTTGTGGGAGTTAGGCTGACTTAAGCATTTTTGGAGCAAGAAACTGCCTAAGGCTGTACGGATTGTAAAGCAAAAATCCTAAGTCCGTGATAGTTGGTATCCGAGCTAGGTTTTTGAAAGCACTATTGAGAGATGTCAAAAGAAGTTGTTGATCAGAATGAGTCAATGGAGACCCGTAGGAGGGCCAGAAAGGCTAGTCGATCGAGGGATATGTAACATCCTGATTTTTGGGTTTTTCGTGATTCTTGATATTTTGAGAAAAGTTTCTAAAATTTGGTATGGAATTGTGAAATTCATAATTTGAGTATGTAAATGGGCTTATGGAAGGCCCATGTGTTGGCCAAAACCCGGTAGAATCTTCAAATTTTAGACTTAAAAGTTAGGGGTCCTGGCAAGGTGACCTTATGTAAAGTTGTGGGAGAAATGTATCACAAAAAGAGCTTTAGTAAAGTGGAAAGGGTGACGCCACTAAGCTCCTAAAAAGGTGGCATGTGGAGCATAGGGGAAGACATGGGATCGATTCCTTGTGTTGGCAAATAAGGGTATTTATTTTTATGTGCAGGAAGGGTAAGTGTTGGAACCCAAGTGGATTCTGTTAGAGGGGAGTTTGAATCAAGTCAAATGCATGGATTAAGGAGGGATAAGGGGAGAGATTTTAGGGATTTGATATGAATATAGAGTTGGCCGAATAAGGGAGATTGGAGAGGGGATTTTCGGCAGAGGGGTTTAGTTAGGGATTTCGGCACTTAGGTACTTGTGTGCCGTTTTCTCCCTTTAGGTTGGTCTTTTCTCTCTTTTTCTTTTTGTAGCCGAATCTATTATCTCTCCATTCACCTTTTCTTCCTTCTCCTTCTTTCAAACCAGCCCACTATTTCCCTCTATTCATCCATTGTTTCTTTCCTTTATCTCCACTTCTGCCGAAATACCGCAAAAGCCGAAATCAGTGAAGCTAGGGGGTGTCGAATCTTTGTTGGCCAGCAACTCTCTATTTCCTTTTCACTTGTTGGTGTTCAATTCCCTCATCTTTTAGGCATAACAGATTCAAGAGGAGAAAGACTGTGGTAAGTGCTCGAACTCTAAACGATTCTTAGAGTAGCTAGTGGCCAAAAGCCGAAACCCCTCTAGTTTAGGGAGGTGGCCGAATATGGGTATAGGCCTTATGGGGTTCTTCTTTTAATATTTTTATGGTTTCTATAGTGGAGGAGCAGGAAGGCATAGTGTTGATTTGGATTAGCTTGGATCACCGGAGTGGCTAGATCTCGTCATAAATCTCGGCAAAGGTAAGGTGCCTAAGGCCATTATGGATGGTGGCCGAATGTGTAAGTGTTAATATTGGATGGTTCTGGATTTGGTTCAATTATTGTGAGCTGATCTATTTAACGGTTGATTATATGAGAAATCGTGTAGGAGATCTCGTCGAGGAATATCGCAAACAGGTGTGTAACGAACCTTTTTCATAGCTTAAAGCGATAAATGCCGAAAAGTCGAAATGCCGAAATTCTGGCATTTCGAGGACTTGTGAACAAGCGAACGCTCATTAGTTAGTTAGATTCGTTGAGATGATGATTGGGAACATTGGAAACGGTAAGTGTGCGATTTTTAGCGTTCACGGTAAGTTGGGCATCGAGGGGCTGAAGTGGGGCCCAATGGGCTTCCGGGCCCGTTTGTAAAAAAATTGGTAGAAAAGGAAAACCGGCTAAATTGTGCATCGAGACTAATAAAACCATTATGGAATATAGGCTAAATGGGCCTAGATGACAAAATTGGCTATGTAGGGCCCATTAGGGGTTTTAGGCCCAATAACTCGATTTCGCTAAAAATGGGCCAGAATCACTGTTTGCACCCATGAATTGTTAGTAACCGTTAATGAACATGGAAACCTTAATTTTTGTTAAAATTATAGGATTACCCTTATAACATGAACATGACCATTTTGCCCCTAGGTAAAAATGACCATTATACCCCTAGGGTTTATATATGAATTTAATACATGGGATTTTGATAAACATGGTATGTATGATATGCACATGAAATGTATGATATGCACATGATATGTATGATATGCACATGATGTCTTCATAAATGCATTGGGTTGGGTTTTTATATGGATGGAGGAAGTGCAAAAGGGCTTATGCCCTAGTTATTAAAAAGGGCTTATGCCCCAGTTATTAAAAGGGCTTATGCCCTAGTTATTAAAAGGGCTTTTGCCCCAGTTATTAAAAGAGGCTAGGCCTCCAGTTATATGATAAAGCAGCTATGCTGCCAGTGGAGAGTTATGGTTGGGTGGGTTGAGTTATTCCCCACATGGTGTGTTGGTTGGTACGGGTGGAGAGTAGCGGATGGTGGGTCGAGTAGTCTCCCCAAATGGGCTTGCATTCATTTGTTTTTTCGTTGACGATACATGTGATATTGAAATGGGCCTATGGGCCATACCGTTTACAGTAAAAGGCTTCGGCCCAGTGTTATGAAGTATAAAATATAAAAAGGCTACAGCCCAGTATATACATATTGAGATTGGACTTGGGCTAAGGCCCAGCAGGCTGATATTGTTTTGGGCTCTGAAAGAGGCTTGTTGCACACTGAGTTTCCAAACTCACCCCCTTTCCTTAGCCTTGCAGGTGAGCCTTGATGTGGGGACTTGAAGCCGGAGGGGATTCAGAGTGTCCACTGTGATCGCCTTTGGGCTTTTAAATAAGCATTGGTTTTCTTTAAATTTCCTTTAATTATGATTTGTTCTTGGGTTGTAATAAGGCCATCTTAACTTTTCTTTTATTTCTTTTCGGGAATATTTTATTTTTAATAACTTTAAAACTGGTTGATAATTATAAAAATGGGCTAGACTTAGGACGTGTTTTCAAAACGATACTTGATTTCAAAACATCACAACACCACGATTGTTCGATTTGTCAAAGACGTCCACTTAAACAAATTTAAACTCGATATAACAAAGTGTGGCAATGGTCGTGGGCATGTCTAGGATTGGATCCAATCGAAGAGCTTGGTACTTAAGCAGCCTTCATGGCTCACCTCCTCTGTCTCGGATACCTACCCGGTGCCCAGTTTCCATTCACTTTGTTAACTCAACAAGATATATGGTTTTTAAAACACTAAAACGGAACATGGGTTTTCAACTCCAATGTGGCACTTCAGATTCGGCCATAACGTCCAGGCCGGGTTTGGGGTGTTACATTTAGTGGTATCAGAGCCCAGGTTGCAACAACTAGGCTGTGGATCGGGTCCAAAAATTTTTTGAAAACTTAGGCCTAAGAAGGGTATTTTTGGAAATGGTTTTTGAAAAGTTCATTTTAAAGATGTTTTGCAGAGTACATATGTTAAAATGGTCCAAGTTTTTTCTGTTTTAAATCAAGAGTTTCAAAATAAAGGGTGTTTTCAAATCAAAGTTTTTAAATTTCTATTTTCGGTGATCAAAAACATGGTTTTCGAGTTTTAAATGGATTGAGAAAGAAGTGGCGCACTGAATCCCCGGCAGCAAGTCTGTAAGTATATTTTCCTTACGATATATGGTAATGATATGATGCTATGAATAGAGTTGAGACCTTACTATGATACTTTAGATAGGGTAGAGCTGTAAAACGGTAGGAATGAGACTGTAGCTAGGCTGCGATGATACGAAAACAATCCTTGAACTGCTATATTTCCATAAGACATTTTCGTAATAAATAGGGGAACATTATACTAATATCATAAAACTCGTAATCAGATAATTCAATATGAGTACAAGAGGAGCTCGTGGACGAGGACGCGGACGTGGTCGCGGAAGGGTGCAAGCTGAATCTTCATCCTCAGGGCATAGGCCAGCTGAGGAGGCATCTGTACCACAAGCAACGGAGACTGGGTCTTATGATCGGGCTGCGGGGGATGACGCTTTGTCTCAAGCCAGGTTAAAGGTTTTGGAAAGGGTTGCTGGAGCTAGCACTGGGATAGTGAATAGGGGGTCCATATCAGAGCGACTCAGGGCCAATGAAGTAGAAGTATTTAGGGGTGTATCTGGAGTAGCCCCAAATGTGGAAGAATATTGGCTAAAGGCAACAGAACTGATCATGGACGATCTAGACTGCTCAGTGGAGCAGAAGCTGAAAGGAGCCGTGTCACTGCTACGTGACGAGGCATACTGATGGTGGATCACTGTAAGGGAGAGTACCCCAATTGAGCAAGTAACCCAGGAATTGTTCAAAACTGCTTTTAAGGGGAGGTATGTTGGAGCTAGTTATGTGGATGCTCGTCGAAAGGAATTTTTGAATCTGACTTAGGGTAATAAGACTGTAGCGGAGTATGAGGCAAAATTTTTGAGGCTGAGTCGATATACCAGCGGGATAGTGGCAATTGAATATGAGCGCAGTGTTTGATTTGAGGATGGCCTCCGCGATAAGCTTATGATATTGATAGCTCCACAGAGGGAGCGTAGTTTTGCTGTATTGGTAGAGAAGGCCAAGATAGTCGAGGAGGTGAAGCTGACTGAGTAGCGGAATCGTGAGAAGGATCGACCCATATGTAAGAGGGATTTTAGACCCTCAAGTGCCACGAATAGGGATGTTAAAAGAGCAAGGATGGAGGAACCGGTCCGAGCAGTTCCAGTAAATACTTATAGACCGCAGGCTTGCAGGGACTGTGGTAAGGTGCATATGGGGGAGTGATGGAAAAGAACTGGAGCATTTTTTCGATGTGGGTCTAAGGAGCATAAGTTTAGGGAGTGTCCTCAGAGGACAGCTCAGGAGCTAGCTATAGAGCAAAGGGATGTCCAACCACGGTGAGGAGGACCACCACCACAGAGGGGTCGTGGGCAAGGTAGAGGTGGCAATGGTAATGGACGAGGACGTGGGGCACCTGGCAGGGGTGCTGGACACGCTGAAGCTCGACAACCGGCGTTGGTTTATGCTGCGCGGCGTCGTGAGGAGGGTGACGCTCCTGATATTATAACTGATACGTTCTTCATTCATAGCACGCCTTAAACTGCTTTGATTGATGTGGGTTCCACTCACTCGTATGTTGCTTGTGATGTATCTGGGGCTTTGGATGTGCTTCCTGAGGAGACTATGAGTGGGGTATCGGTGATAAGCCCTTTAGGACATTCGGTTAAGTTAGATAAACTTTTTAGGGCAGTGCCTTTAATGACACAAGATAAAACTTTTGAAGGAGATTTGATGGAGCTGCCATTTGGGGATTTTGATCTTATCTTGGGAATGGACTGGTTAACTAAACACAAGGCGACGCTGGATTGTGCTGCAAAAAGGATGGTACTAAGAACTGCCGAAGATGAGGAGATAATGGTCATAGGGGAACAAAGGGATTACTTGTCCAATGTTGTTTCGGCTTTAAGAGCCAAGAAGTTGATTCGGAAAGGTTGTGAGGCGTACTTGGCCTTTGTAAGTCAAACTGAACTTGAGGAGATAACGGTGGAGTCGGTTAGGACCATTAAGGAATTTCAGGATGTATTTCCAGATGAGCTTCCTAGATTACTCCCGAACAGAGAAGTCGAGTTTGGAATCGACTTATTACCTGGAACAGCTCCTGTGTCCATTGCGCCTTATAGGATGGCACCAAAGCAGTTGGTAGAATTGAAAGCCTAGATACAGGAACTGTTGGATAGAGGGTTTATAAGACCAAGTGTTTCCCCATGGGGTGCATCGGTACTGTTCGTAAAGAAGAAAGATAGGACTATGCGTATGTGTATTGACTATCGGCAGTTGAATAAACTGACTATCAAGAACAAGTATCCGTTACTAAGAATCGACGATCTGTTCGACCAACTAAAAGGAGCCTCAGTATTTTCTAAGATCGACCTTCGGTCAGGATATTATAAATTAAGAGTTAAAGAAGTGGATATTTATAAGATGGCGTTCAGGACTCGATACGGTCATTACGAGTTTCTGGTAATGCCTTTTGGTTTGACTAATACACCGGCAGCATTCATGGATTTGATGAATCGGGTGTTCCAGCCATACTTGGATCGGTTCATAGTCATTTCTATTGACGACATCTTGGTGTATTCGGAAACGGAAGAGAAGCATGATGAGCATCTTTGTGTAGTGCTGCAGGTGTTCAGGGAAAAACAACTTTATGCAAAATCTAGTAAGTGTGAGTTTTGGCTGAAAGAAGTTACCTTCTTGAGGCATGTTGTGTCTGCTGAGGGGATCAAGGTGGACCCTCGAAAGATTGAGGCAATTTTGGAATGGAAGCCATCGAAGTCGGTAACAGAGATCCGAAGTTTTCTGGGGTTGGCAGGCTATTATCGGAGATTCGTGGAAGGATTTTCTGTGTTGGCAGCACCGGTAACGAAACTTATAAGGAAGGGAGCACCTTTTGTTTGGACAAACAAGCAGCAGGAGGCTTTTGAGAAGTTGAAGAAGGTTTTGATAGAGGCGCCGGTGTTGATTCAGCCAGAGTCTGGTAAGGATTTCACTGTGTACAGCGATGCGTCACATGTAGGTTTGGGCTGCATGTTGATGCAAGAGGGCAAAGTGGTCGCTTATGCTTCACGACAGCTTAAGCCGCACGAGGTGAACTACCCTACGCATGACTTGGAATTGGCAGCAGTAGTCTTTGCGCTTAAGATATGGAGGCATTACCTGTATGGGGAGAAATGCATCATCTATATGGATCACAATAGTCTTAAGTACTTACTGACTCAAAAAGAGCTGAATCTTAGGCACGAAGGTGGATAGAGTTGTTAAAAGACTATGACTTTTCGATTGAGTATCATCCAGGTAAGGCAAATGTCATGGCTGATGCGCTAAGTCGAAGTGCTGTGGTGGAGTTGAAGGCGATGTTTGCTCGTCTAAGTTTGTATGACGATGGAAGTTTATTGGCTGAGTTACAAGTGAGACCGGCTTGGGTAGAACAGATTAAGAAACAACAGTTGGAAGATGAGTCGTTGGTTTCTCGGTTTCAGCAAGTTGAGAAGGGGGAAATCCAGACTTTGGGTTAAATAGTGAGGGAGTTCTTTATTTTCGAGGGAGAATTTGTATGCCGAAGAACTCTGACTTGAGATTGATGATTTTGAAAGAGGCACATAATGGACCTTGTGCTATGCATCCAGGAGGGAGTAAGTTGTATCAAGACTTGCGAGAGCTATATTGGTGGCCTGGGCTTAAGCGAGAAGTAACCGAATTTGTAAGGAGATGTTTGACATGTCAACAAGTGAAGGCCAAGCATCAACTGCCTTCGGGATTGTTACAGTCGGTAAAGATACCACTTTGGAAGTGGGAAAGGGTAACTATGGACTTTGTGAGTGGGTTGGCGTTGACACCTTCTAAGAAGGATTCAGTTTGGGTGATTGTGGATAGGCTCACAAAATCTTCTCATTTCATACCTGTCCGAATCGATTACTCACTTCAGAAGTTGGCCAAGTTGCATGTGGCGGAGATAGTGCTGTTGAATGGTGTGCCAGTGTCGATAATTTCAGACCGAGACCCAAGGTTTATATCTCGATTTTGGAAAAAGTTGCATGAGGCATTGGGAACGCGATTGGATTTCAGTACGGCCTTTCACCCTCAGTCGGATGGGCAGTCAGAGAGGGTTATTCAAATTTTAGAGGATATGTTGAGGGGTTGTGCTATTGAGTTTAGAGGCAGCTGGGAGGACCATTTGCCATTGGCGGAGTTCGCGTATAACAACAGTTACCAAGCAAGTATTCAGATGGCTCCTTATGAGGCACTGTATGGGCGAAGGTGTTGTTTGCCCACTTGTTGGGCAGAAGTGGGGGAAAGGCAAGTCCTTGGGCCAGAGTTGGTAGCAGATACCGAAAAAAAGATTAAGGTGATCAGGAATTGGTTAAAGGAGGCAGCGGATCGACAAAAGTCTTATGCCGATCTGAAATGTAAGGATATTGAATATGCTGTAGGGGACATGGTCTTTTTGAAAGTTTTGCCTTGGAAGAAGATATTGAGATTTGGTAAGAAGGGTAAGTTGAGCCCACGGTTTATTGGGCCTTACCAAGTTATTAAGCGGATAGGGCCGGTGGCTTATCAGCTAGAGTTACCTCCAGAGCTGGATCGTATTCACGATGTTTTCCATGTGTCCATGCTAAGGCGATATCGTTCTGACCCAACTCATATCGTGCCAGTTGCAGAAATCGAAGTACGGTCAAATTTGACTTTCGAAGAGGAACCTGTGCAAATACTTGATCGCGACATCAAAGTGTTGAGAAGGAGGTCAGTCCCATTAGTGAAGGTACTTTGGAGGAACCATGGCAAGGAAGAAGCTACTTGGGAGACCGAAGAGGCAATGCGTCAGCAGTACCCTCAACTGTTTGGATCAGGTAAATTTCGAGGCCGAAATTTCTTTAAGGAGGGTAGAGTTGTAACATCCTGATTTTCGGGTTTTTCACGATTCTTGATATTTTGAGAAAAGTTTCTAAAATTTGGTATGGAATTGTGAAATTCATAATTCGAGTATGTAAATGGGCTTATGGAAGGCCCATGTGTTGGCCAAAACCCGGTAGAATCTTCAAATTTTAAACTTAAAAGTTAGGGGTCCTGGCAGGGTGACCTTATGTAAAGTTGTGGGAGAAATGTATCACAAAAAGAGTTTTAGTAAAGTGGCAAGGGTGACGCCACTAAGCTCCTAAAAAGGTGGCATGTGGAGCATAGGGGAAGACATGGGATCGATTCCTTGTGTTGGCAAATAAGGGTATTTATTTTTATGTGCAGGAAGGGTAAGTGTTGGAACCCAAGTGGATTCTGTTAGACTGGAGTTTGAATCAAGTCAAATGCATGGATTAAGGAGGGATAAGGGGAGAGATTTTAGGGATTTGATATGAAGATAGAGTTGGCCGAATAAGGGAGATTGGAGAGGGGATTTTCGGCAGAGGGGTTTAGTTAGGGATTTTCGGCACTTAGGTACTTGTGTGCCGTTTTCTCCCTTTAGGTTAGTCTTTTCTCTCTTTTTCTTTTTGTAGCCGAATCTATTATCTCTCCATTCACCTTTTCTTCTTTCTCATTCTTTCAAACCAGCCCACTATTTCCCTCTATTCATCCATTGTTTCTTTCCTTTATCTCCACTTCTGCCGAAATATCGCAAAAGCCGAAATCAGTGAAGCTAGGGGGTGCCGAATCTTTGTTGGCCAGCAACTCTCTATTTCCTTTTCACTTGTTGGTGTTCAATTCCCTCATCTTTTAGGCATAACGGATTCAAGAGGAGAAAGACTGTGGTAAGTGCGCGAACTCTAAACGATTCTTAGAGTAGCTAGTGGCCAAAAGCCGAAATCCCTCTAGTTTATGGAGGTGGCCGAATATGGGTATAGGCCTTATGGGGTTCTTCTTTTAATATTTTTATGGTTTGTATAGTGGAGGAGCAGGAAGGCATAGTGTCGATTTGGATTAGCTTGGATCACCGGAGTGGCTAGATCTCGTCATAAATCTCGGCAAAGGTAAGGTGCCTTAGGCCATTATGGATGGTGGCCGAATGTGTAAGTGTTAATATTGGATGGTTCTTGATTTGGTTCAATTATTGAGAGCTGATCTATTTAACGGTTGATTATAGGAGAAATTGTGTAGGAGATCTCGTCGAGGAATATCGCAAAACAGGTGTGTAACAAACCCTTTTTCATAGCTTAAAGCGATAAATGCCGAAAAGCCGAAATGCCGAAATTTTGGCATTTCGAGGACTTGTGAGAAAGAGAACACTCATTAGTTAGTTAGATTCGTTGAGATGATGATTGGGAACATTGGAAATGGTAAGAGCGCGATTTTTGGCGTTCACGGTAAGTTGGGCCTCGAGGGGCCGAAGTGGGGCCCAATGGGCTTTAGAGCCCATTTGTAAAAAAAATTGGTAGAAAAGGAAAACCGGATAAATTGCGCATCGAGACTAATAAAACCATTATGGAATATAGGCTAAATGGGCCTAGATGACAAAATCGGCTATGTAGGGCGCATTAGGGGTTTTAGGCCCAATAACTCGATTTCGCTAAAAATGGGCCAGAATCACTGTTTGCACCCATGAATTGTTAGTAACCGTTAATGAACATGGAAACCCTAATTTTTGGTAAAATTACAAGATTACCCTTATAACATGAAAATGACCGTTTTGCCCCTAGGTAAAAATGACCATTATTCCCCTAGGGTTTATATATGAATTTAATACATGGGATTTTGATAAACATGGTATGTATGCTATGCACATGACATGTATGATATGCACATGATATGTATGATATGCACATGATGGCTTCATAAATGCATTGGGTTGGGTTTTTATATGGATGGAGGAAGTGCAAAAGGGCTTATGCCCTAGTTATTAAAAAGGGCTTATGCCCCAGTTATTAAAAGGGCTTATGCCCCAGTTATTAAAAGAGGCTAGGCCTCTAGTTATATGCTAAATCAACTATGCTGCCAGTGGAGAGTTATGGTTGGGTGGGTTGAGTTATTTCCCACATGGTGTGTTGGTTGGTACGGGTGGAGAGTAGCGGATGGTGGGTCGAGTAGTCTCCCCAAATGGGCTTGCATTCATTTGTTTTTTCATTGACGATACATGTGATATTGAAATGGGCCTATGGGCCATACCGTTTACAGTAAAAGGCTTCGACCCAGTGTTATGAAGTATAAAATATGAAAAGGCTACGGCCCAGTATATACATATTGAGATTGGACTTGGGCTAAGGCCCAGCAGGCTGATATTGTTTTGGGCTCTGAAAGGGGCTTGTTGCACACTGAGTTTCCAAACTCACCCCCTTTCCTTAACCTTGCAGGTGAGCCTTGATGTGGGGACTTGGAGCCGGAAGGGATTCAGAGTGGCCACTGTGATCGCCTTTGGGCTTTTAAATAAGCATTGGTTTTCTTTAAATTTCCTTTAATTATTATTTATTCTTGGGTTGTAATAAGGCCATCTTAACTTTTCTTTTATTTCTTTTCGGGAATATTTTATTTTTAATAACTTTAAAACTGGTTGATAATTATACAAATGGGCTAGACTTAGGACGTGTTTTTAAAACGATACTTGATTTCAAAACATCACAACACCACGATTGTTCGATTTGTCAAAGACATCCACTTAAACAAATTTAAACTCGATATAACAAAGTGTGGCAATGGTCGTGGGCATGTTTAGGATTGGATCCAATCGAAGAGCTTGGTACTTAAGCAGCCTTCATGGCTCACCTCCTCTGTCTCGGATACCTACCTGGTGCCCAGCTTCCATTCACTTTGTTAACTCAACAAGATATATGGTTTTTAAAACACTAAAACGGAACATGGGTTTTCAACTCCAATGTGGCACGTCAGATTCGGCCATAACGTCCGGGTTGGGTTTGGGGTGTTACAGGATATGTTATCGAGCTTGGAAAATTGAATGGTCAATCTCGAGGAGTCCGTTGGTGACATGAAGGAGACACTCGAAGTGGTCCTGATCCGTATGGAGGAACCAAGGAAAGATAGCAAGGAATTTGTGTTGGGCACTCTCAGATCCACTTTGGACAAATTGACGGTGAGGGAGGAAGCTCTTAACGCCCTGATGACTGCCATGAAAGAGGATATTGCTAAGCTTAAGGGGGAACTCACAATCTGTAAGGCTTCCCTGGGAAGTGGGATGTTGGCTTGGGGACCGAAGCAACGTCATGTGGATGTTCCAAAACCTGAGAAGTTCAAGGGGGCTAGGTCCACAAGAGAAGTGGACAAATTTCTGTGGGAATTGGAGCAATATTTTTGAGCAATGGGCATTGAGGATGATGCCACCAAGGTAAACACTGCTTCAGTTTACTTTTCTGATGTTGCTCTCTTGTGGTGGCGACGTAGGTCAGCGGATGAGAAACATGGAGGAACAGCTATTGGGACTTGGAAGGAGTTCCAAAGAGAGTTGAAGAAATAGTTTTATTCGTAACATGCTGAAAAAGAGGCTCGTGTTAAGTTGCACCGGCTTACACAACAAGGCACCATTTGAGATTATGTTTGGGAATTCAGAGAGTTGATGCTTCAGATCTCAGACTTGAACGAGAAGGAAGCATTCTATTGGTTCGAGGATGGGCTAAGCAAAAAATTTCTAAAATGTTGGGAGAAGGAAGTTTGATAATAGTGAGTCTTCCAAGCCTAAGTCGAGACCCAAAGGCAATGGTGGGGGAGGCAAGGATCAAGGGGAAAAGAATGGCGAAGGCCCAAGGGCTAGTCAAGGTAAGCCTTGGGATAGGAAGGGACCATTGAAATGCTATCTTTGTCATAGCCCACATAGGATGAGCGTGTGTCCGAAAAAAACCACTTTCCATGCCATAGAGGCGCGCTAGGAAGCTGAAGACGACACCAAAACCTTTAACTCAATATTGGGCAGTGTTGAAGAGAAGGTAAGTAATTGGTTGATGTTTGTGGACATTATCATAGCTGGCAGAGGATTAAATGCACTTGTTGATACTAGTGTGTCTGACTTATTCATGTTTGAAGAAATGGTGAAGGAACTTGGCCTCAAAGTTGAGGGATATTCGAGACGAACCAAAATGATGAACTAAGAAAGCATTCCCATAACGGGTGTGGCAAAAGGGGTGGAACTCAAACTTGGCGAGTGTGTGACAGCCCTAAAGTGACCCTAGTCGGGAAGTGGTTTCGGGGCCACAAAACCGAGTCATAAAAATAATTAGCTGCCATATTTGATGCTTATTATATGTATATATGCATGTGTGAAAATTTCATGTTTGAATTTTGTCAATTATAAGTGAATTTTATCAAATAGGACTTATGTGAGAAAATTTAGAAATGTGCTAGACAAATTTGAAATGGCCTATTAATGCATGTTGTGAAAATGATGGGTTTGCATGTCAATTTACCCAAATTTAAGCTTAGTGGCCGGCCATTGAGTGGAAACATGTCACAAACATGTTATGTTAGTGATGTATGTTAGGAAAATAAAATAAGGAGTATGGGTAATAAAGAAATGGAAAAAAAGGAAAGAATGTGTGTGATTGTCTCCCCCCATTGCCGTGAGTGGAAGAAAAGAGAACAAAAAAAAAGTGTTCATCCTTTGGTTCATCCTTGGCCGAAAATTCTAAGGAAGAAGGAAGGAGTTCTTGCTTCATGTTTGGTTTGGAAGAGGATTAGGAGGAGGTTCGACCATACTTGTATCTAGATTAAGGTATGTTGATGTTGTGCCATGAGATTCATGCATGTTTTTAGTTGCTAGCTTGAGTTCTAATTAGCCATGGTTCAAATCTTTGCTATGTCATGGGGATGATATTCGGCCAAGGTGGTTTTTGTGTTAATGTCATTGCATGCTAAATGTGAAGCTTGTTAATGATACATGTGATGGTGGATTGATTAACTCTTGGATTTTCTTTTAGCATTTTTGAGTGAGACATTAAGTTCTTTGTTTAACCATGATCAAAATTGAAATGGTAAGGTGTTGTGATGTATTCGGCCATGGTATATCCATAAGTATGATTTATGCTTATTGCATGGTAGGTAAGATTTGCGTTTTGGATTTATGTTTATGTTTGGTTATAATCAACCTTGTGATTCGGCTCTTAAACATATATATATATGTTTGCACATGATGTATTGGCATGACATATATAATATCTCAAGGTATATATTTTCATATGATGGTGTTTCGGTTATGGAGTAAATGATGGATGCGTATTGAGTTATAATATGTAATGCATTAGTTAGTAAAATGTATGCCATTTGTGTGTGGTATTAAGTATATAATTGGCCTCAACATAAACATGCATATTCGGCCACATGAATGAGTACATAGGTTGATGTGTTTGTTCGGCCATAGGTAAGCATATTGAAGGATTTATCTTGACTTAGAAAATTCGGCTAAGGAGAATACTAACTAATGTGTTGAGTTTGATTCATGATTCCGTACATATGTGACTTTGATGTCTAATGAATTATATATGGGCTAACTACCTTGAGTTCCTCTTTTCGATGCTCAAATGATTAAATCAATTTATTTGTTAAATTAAGCTCAAGAGCAAAGGGGAACTAAATCCGATAAAGGGAAGGAAAAAGTGGTCGAATAGCCATCGAAATCGTTCAACAACATCCGAGGTAAGTTTTCGAGTAATGGAACTTAGATTATGATTTGATTAGATCATATTTTAAGTGAATCAAAATCATGCTCTTTGTATGTGGCTATGGAGCCGAAATTGCAAGAGTGATAAGTGTCTTGTGTTTGAGTTTTGCTAATGAAAATGAAATACGAATGTGTCATGATTTATTGTTAAATGTGCATGGTTATTCGAATGATGTCCGGGCTAAGTCCCGAAGGCTTTGTGCTAAGTGACCATATTCGGACTAAGATCCGAAGGCATTGGTGCGAGTTACTAATTCCGGGCTAAGCCCGAAGGCATTGGTGCGAGTTACTAAATCCGGGTTAAGTCCCGAAGGCATTTGTGCGAGTTACTATAATCGGGCTATGTCCCAAAGGCATTTGAACGAGTAGCTATATCCGGTTAAATTCCGAAGGTACGTGATTCGGGACTGAACGATCTTGCTGTAAAAATTTCAGTTAATACGCTTGTAACATCCCAACATTGAGGTATGTTTCGTGTGTGCTTTGAATTAGTTGAGCCCTTACAAATAAGTATTCGCTCAGTTGATAAATGGGCTACCGGCCTTTGGCTAAGTTGATCTTTGTGTATGAATATAAGGGTTGGTAATGTGAAGTAAGTATGATATTGAAATTTGTGCATATGAAATTATCTGTTTAGCTACATGAATGCTATACTTTGGTTGTGTCTAAATTCTTTTCTCAAAACTTACTAAGCATTTAATGCTTACTCCGTTTCTTTGATTCTCTGTTTTATAGATTTTGGTTCTTCAGCTATCGGACTCGGGATTTTGAAGTCGAAGTCGCCCACACTATCAAAGCTCCTTTTGGTATACTTTTGGTTGAACTTTGAAATGGCATGTATAGGACTACCCTTTTTGTTGTGGGTCATGGACCCTTTGGATTTGTATAATTTTGGATAGCCATGCGAAAATGGCTTATATATGTTTGAGCATAATGTTATAATCATTTGGTATGGATATGGTTATTGAGAGGTGTGGATATGCTTAACAAGGATTGGCCATGGGAATGGTTAATCACTATCATAATTTGTGCTATTTATGCTAAAAGGGCTAGTTGAATCATGGAAACTATGAAATAGGTAAAGTCTACCTTCAAGGCAGATGCTGACAGCAGCAGTGATGTAGATTTGGAAAATCACTAAAAATAGTAGGAATGGAATTAAATAGTGAATAAATTATGTAAACGAACCTTGATAAATCTATTTTCATAGGAAAGTAATGAAACGATCATATGAACAGTATGTTAAGAGATATTCAGGTTTTCGTGAGACAAGGTCAGAACGGTTTCTGGATCCCCTGATCTGACTTTGGAAATTCATTATAAATTAACCAGAGATAATTAGAAGTCATGCTATATATGAATAGATTCCTTTTTGAGTCTAGTTTCTATAGAAACCAACGACATCAGTATTGAAGCCCTGTACAGGGAGATATCCAAGTCGTAATGCGCAAAGGTCAGTGTAGTCGATCCCTGTAACATGGGAGACTTTTACTAATAAACTGTACTAATTGGCCGGACCAAAAATTCTAGAAAAAAATTTGTAGATGCATATATGAGTCTAGTTTCAGGGAAAAATCACGAAACTGATTTTCGAGTTGTGAAACTCAAGATATGATTTTTAAGGTGACAGTGACGCAGTTAGCTAGCTTGCCTGGAAAATTTAAAATGGATTGTGCAAAGAAGTGATTTAAGTCTGCAAACCCCTCGTGTCCGACTCCGGCGACGGACTCGGGTACGGGGTGTTACAGAGTGGACTCGCAAATCAACTATGAAGGTAATCTCATTTGACGATTATGATTTTGTAGTTGGATTAAGCTTGCTTGACCGAGTTAATGCGGATATTTAACCTTCTAAGAATTACATGACGATCTCCAATGCAAGCAGTCGATATATGGTGAAAATAAAAAGAAAGGGAAGCATGGAGGGAAAAACATTATTGGTGATCCAATTTTCCAAAGGAGTACGTAGAAATGAAATCTCCTATCTAGAGTCCTTGAGGGACAATGCGAAGGAAAAATCCGAGGGAAAAATTCCAAAGGAAGTGAAATAGTTGATGAAGTCATTTCAAGATGTAATGCCCATGGAGGGAGGTGGATCACAAGATTGAGTTGTTGCCTAATACTGAACTGCCAGCAATGACACCATATCAGATGGCTCCACCCGAGTTGGACGAATTGCGGAGCAATTGATGGATCTGTTAGAAGCCGGGTTCATTAGACCATCTAAAGCCCCATTCGGTGCACATGTGCTATTCCAAAAGAAGCATAAAGGGTCCTTGAGATTATGCATTGACTATAGAGCCTTAAACAAGATCACTGTGAAAAACAGGTATCGCATTCCTTTTATTGCAGACTTGTTCGATTAACTTGGTAGTGCAAGATGGTTTACTAAGTTGGATTTGTGATCGGGGTACCATCAAGTGAGAGTAGCCGAAGGGGATGAACTCAAGATAGCTTATGTGACTCAGTATGGGTCTTTTGAGTTCTTTGTGATGCCATTCGGGTTAACAAATGCTCCGGCCATGTTTTACACCCTAATGAATAAGGTATTACAACCCTTCTTAGATCGTTTTGTGGTTGTTTATCTTGACGATATTGTGGTGTATAGTAAGACACTTGAGGAGCCTGTGGGGCATTTAAGGGAGGTGTTTCAAACCCTACGAGAGAATGAGCTATATGTCAAAGAGGAGAAATGCTCATTTGCTCAATGGGAGGTGTCATTTCCAGGTCATATTATGGGAGGTGGAACAATTTGAATGGATGCAAGTAAAGTTCGAGCAATTGCTAATTGGGAGCCACCAACCAAGGTGAAGGAGTTGCGATCTTTCCTTGGATTAGCAAATTAGTACCGTCGCTTCATTGAAGGCTATTCCAAGATCGCTGCACCCTCGACGAATTATTTGAAAAAGGGTAAGGTGTGGGATTGGGACCCTCGGTGCGAGAAAGCCTTCAACCAAGTGAAGCAAGCAATGATGAGTAAGCTTGTACTCGTGTTGTCGGACTTTTCAAAGGCAGATGAGGTACACATGGATGCTTTGGATTATGCAATTAAGGGAGTGCTAATGTAAGATGGGCATCCAATTGCTTTCGAGAGTCGAAAGCTTAATGAGATGAAATGAAGATACACAGTCCAAGAAAAAGAGATGACTGCGGTGGTGCATTTTCGCGCACATGGAGACACTATTTCCTAGGTTGTAGGTTCATGGTATTCACTGATAATGTTGCAAATAGTTATTTCTTAACCCACAAAAAGTTGTCCCCAAGCAGAGTTTGATTTTAGCATGGAATACAAGCAGGGGAGTGCTAACATTGTGGCTGGTGCGCTTAGTCAAAAAATGGAGTTTGCAATGAGAAGCCAACCTGATAGTCCCCTATTGGCGTGTATTCAAGAAAGATTGTCCTACGATCCCACAACCAAGAATTTGATTGAGCTTGTCAAAGATGGAAAAACGAGGAGGTTTTGGCTCGAGGGAGAATTGCTTTACACTCAGGGGCAACGTCTATATGTGCCTCAACATGGGAATTTGTAGAAGGAAGTCATGAAGGAATGTCATGATTCCAAATGGGCTAACCATCCAAGTATACATCGTACTTTGGCTCTCTTGGAAGATCGGTTTTATTGGCCTCACATGGGTGATGATGTGGAGACCTATGTGAAAACTTGTTTGGTGTGCCAACAAGATAAGGTCGAGTTCAAGGCTCCTGCTGGCTTGTTACAACCCTTGGTTATTCCGGAGTGCCCATGAGAAAGTTTATCTATGGACCTTATTCTGGGTTTGCCTAATTCTGATGGATTTGTGAGTATTTTTGTTGTAGTGGATAGGTTTTTGAAGTATGCAACTTTTATTCCTGTAACCAAGGAGTGTCCCGTGGAGGAGGCAGCTCGTTTGTTCCTTAGACATATGGTGAAGTATTGGGAAGTACCATAGTCTATCGTCAGTGATCAAGATGGAAGATTCACGGGTCAATTTTGAACGGAGTTGTTCAAGTTATAATGGGCTCAGACTTGAACTTTTCCACTAGCATGCATCCCCAAATCAATAGGCAAACTGAATGAGTGAATGCATTGTCGGAGAAGTATCTTAGGCACTATGTAAGTGCGACACAAAGGGATTGGCTAAAGTTGTTGGATGTGGCCCAATTTTCGTACAACTTACAATGAAGTGGGGTGATGAACCAGAGTCCGTTCGAGATAGTGATGAGGCAACAACCACTTACACCCAATGTTGTTGCAGTTCTTTATGTGAGACCGAGTCCAGCAGCTTATCAATTTGTGAGGGATTGGTAAGAGCAAAATGATCTAGCTAGAGCTTGTCTACAAAAGGCAAGGAAGTGCAACAAGAAGTGGGCGGATTAGAATCAAAGGGATGTGCAATTTCATGTTGGTGACCCAGCCCTTGCTAAACTACACCTAATTTTACGACATGATGGTTTACACAAGGGACTTGTGCGACAATATGAGGGGCCATTTCGAGTTGTGAAGAAGGTAGGCAAGGTAGCCTACAAGCTTGAGTTGCCTGAAAAGCTCAAAGTCTATCCAGTATTCCATGTAAGTATGCTTAAGCCATTCCATGAAGATGGAGAAGACCCAAATCGAAGCAAGTCCGAACGAGCACTAATGGGGGTAAAAGTTTCCTATGATAGTGAGGTCGAAAACATCGAGACAGATCGTGTGGTTAGATGAAAGTACTATCGACCGCGACATGAATACCTAGTCTGATGGAAGGGATTTCCCGATAGTGAGACAAGTTGGGAACCCACTGAAGCCTTGTGGCAATTCCAAGATAAGATAGATTGGTACCATGCGGAGGACGCAACGAGGGCGTCACTAGATTCGGTGGGGGAGAATGTCATGAGTTGCGCATGGGAACTTGCAACCATGACATACCTGTGTGATCCATCAAGAGGGAAGGTGGTCATTTGGCCCAATCGGACTGGCCCATTGCTTGAAGAGATTGAAGGTCCATCTACAAGCTTGACAAATATGGAAACATGATCTTCGAAGTTATGCAATCTTAGATATGATATATAATCTTAGAAGATATGATTTTGTAATATTAGAGGATTGATTTGTAGATGCCCTTTAATCGTAACCGTTGATGTAATTGATCTGTACCGTTAGATTTAAGGAGGCTCAACTATAAATAGAAGCCTCTCCTCTCATTGTAAATCACTTTAGTTTTGAGCAATAAGAATTCTTGAAAGCATTCACTCAAATTTCTCTCTCTCTTGTGTTCTTATTTTTCCGTCGCTTGTTGTTTCGTTCTTTGTTCATCTTGTTTGATTTCGAGTTGCTTTCGTTTGAGTTGGGTTTTCGAAGAGGAATTCTGTTTAATCCTCAGTTTGTGGGAGTTAGGTTGACTTAGGTGTTTTTGGAGCAAGAAACTGCCTAAGGCCGCACAGATTGTGAGGCAAAAATCCTAAGTCCGTGACACTAGTAGGACCTTTCGATCTTCCTCTAAAATAATGAGTTAGCAAGGACTACTTATCTGCTGACCTCATAGTCTAAACCTGTTCGGGGTTAAGGTGTTCACAGATAGGACATACCAATTTTGAGTTAATTACCACTTAAATGACTTCCTAGGGTTGCCAAGCTTAGGGTTTAAGTTCTTCCTTTCTCAAACAACTGATCCGCTAAGAAACTCTATCATTCAATCAACTAATTAAATTAAAGCAATTGAAACATGCAAAATATGTAGAAAGCATAAATTGGTTCTAATCTTTACACAAAAATTCATCTAACAACGTTAAAGAAAGAAATATAAAGAAGAGAATAAGGAAAAGAGATGCTCATGGATTTATCGATGAAAGCGTGGTTTTCGAACAATCTCCCATCACAAAAATCTCACTTTGGAATAGGATCTTTCGATTGCAAGAACAGAAAATAACCTAAGTGAAAACTAGGAATGAAAGAAAAACCTAAGAATCAAACCCTAAAAATTTATGTGTAAAAAGAATGTTAGTATTATTGTATTTCATGGCAGATCACACCCCCACACGTACTTTGTAGCTTGTCTTCAAGCAACCAAAACACATATATTGAAAAAAATGAGAAAAATAAAAGAAAATAAAATGAAAAAAAAGTTTAACATGAAAATGAATTAATTTATTTCTTTAAACAAGCTAGAGTTAGTGAAGATGGATGTAAATAAGAACATCACACTTAAACTGTACCAACCCATTTTCAGTGAAATCAGAACAGTGGTTTGGGACCACAAATACTATGAGTAAATTATTAAATTATTATTATTTTAAGGTCTACGAATGTCAGTAGAGTCGTATAAATGTTTTGTTAAGAAATTTTGACGTTTGCATGCTTAATTACGTGAAAAGGACTAAATCGTAAAAGGGGCAAAAGTGAAGTTCTATTAGTTAAAGGTGTCAAATAGCTATGAAATTTAAATGTGGAAGGACTTAGATGGTAATTACACCATTTATGTTGATAGTGGATATTTATGGCCATGGTTTTATTAAAATTATTAATATTTTTAAAAGGAAAATTGATAAAATGGTAAATAAATCATAAAAACAAAAGAAAGAAAAAGAGTTATCATCTTCTCAAATTGAATTTCACCATCAGAGCATGCTAGGGTTTTGCCAAACTTAATCCCACTGCATGGTTTGCAATTTTGTCCCGTTTTTAATGATTTTTATGTTTTCGGGATTGTTGTAGCTTAATCTAGCTAGCCCGGGGATCAATTTGCAAAATTTTTAAAGGTGTAGGGTTTTTTCATGAATATGGTTGTATGGTTTTTGATGTTTGATTGAAGATTATGAGTCCTTGTTAAATAAACAAGTTTTTTAAATAGATTTTTGATGAAATTGTCATTTAGGGACTTATATTTAAAAATGATAAAACTTTATGTTAAATTCATGAAATTGTGATTTTTGAATTCGACTAGCATGAAATGAGGATGAAAATGCTTAGATTTTAATTTATGAGCTTAAGGACTAAATTGTAAAAATTTAAAATGTTCGGAGAAAAATTGTAATTTTGCAAAAAATATGAAATGTTGATTGAATAGAATAGCGGAAGTATTAAATGAAATGAATTTATATAATTAGATCAAGAAATATCTCGTACAGATTTAGATCGAGGAAAGCGAAAGTCTCAGATTGATTCACTACATTTTTACGCTTTGTTTGTTGAGGTACATTCGTATGATTAAATAACGTTTTAATGTTATATTGATCTATATGTTAATGTATTACTTGTCATGCAAGTAAATGGTGTATATCTAACGATGCTATGATGGTTATCGAGCCCCATTCGAACCTTGGGAATTCTAGGATACAAATGACATGTAATAGCCCGGTTTAGACCCTAGTCGGAATAGTGGTTTTGGGACCACAAATCTGAGTTAGAAAAATATTTTAATATTATTTTCTATGTTTATTATATGTGAATCAGCATGTGTGGAAGTTCCGTATGAAAATTTGATCGTTTGTGTGCTTAATATGATAAAATGTCCTAATCGCGAAAAGTGTAAAAATGGCCTTCTATTTGTTAAAAGTGCCTATTTGCTATATCGTTTTAAATGAGAGGTCCTTATATTGTTATTAAACCATTAGCCTAATGGATGGACATAAATGGCCATATATGTTAATGTTTTTATATGTTATTAATCAAGGGCAAAATTGGTATTTAGTAATTTAAGTTATGTTAATAAAACAAAACATGAAAATAGGCTAATATATGTTTGAATATGTTGAAAATTGAAGAACAAAAGAAAAGAAAAGAGTCCTTATGGTTTCGACATTTTGAGTTTGAATTAAGGTATGTGTTTTTGTTTCGTTTTGATAATTTCTACGTTTTTGTGATCGTTGCTTAGTAATAGATCAAGCTATTTCAATTTCTGAAATTGTTGATGATTTTGAGTTGAGCTATTAATGAAACTATGAGTTTTATGAAGTTTTATGTTAGAATATGGAAGCTTGGTGTTGGGATAACATGTTTTGTCTTTGAATTTTTGATGAACTTGAGTAATTTGGGCTAAATTGTAAAAATGAGATTTTGAGGGACTAAAATGTAAAATAAATGAAACATATGGGCTTATATGAATACCATGTATATTCGGTTAAGCAAGCGTGTATGGAAATTTGGTGTATTTTGTGATTTTATGAATTAGGGACTAAAATATGAAAATGTGAGGGCTAATTTGTAAAATGCCCTAAATATGTGTTTATGGATTGATTTGAATGAATTGTTGAATAAAAGAGTTAAATTTGAATTTATTTAGACCAAGAACAAAAGAAAACGAAATTAGATCAGGGAAAGTCGAAAGTCGTTGAGTAGTCGACTCCGTTCGTTCAAATCCTTACAAGGTAAGTCAATATACAAATAAATGTGTTTTGAATTGAATTATTATTATTTATATGCTCTTGATCAATGATGAATGATTATATGATGTAACACTTTCTAACCCGTATCTGTCACCGGATTAGGGTTATGAGACATTACTGAACAAGACACAGCTTCAAAACGTTCACATTTTCACATAGGTCATATTAGCATAAATAAAGCATATGGCCGATTAAAAAGTAAACCTACATTATAAATCGTAACACGAATTTAATTCATACCTCAAAGTCATATAAATATGCTTTAAAAATACTTACATAAATTACGTGCTCATTAAACTAAACAAATCACATACCAATCTTTATATCTATTATCATATACGACATTGATAATGGTTTTTATGAACAAACATACTTTACACATTTATTTAAGTCACAAAACCATGCACCAATTCACATGCCAAAAATTTACCATATGTAAAATAAAAACACATAACCAAAACACCAATCAAGCTTTAAGCACTAGTCATATCCATTTACTATGAACTAAAACAACCAACAATTTAACCAATAACTTACATCCATTTGACTATTATACCAACTACCATTTTTGGTCACAATTGATAGATTCATAATATACCTAGTTTACTAGCATTTTATTTCACATACATGATATACAAGATATATACACTTATCCTTATATTACACATAAAGTGACTTTAAAACTATACCAATTGTACATGTAATAGCCCGATTTTGGGCCTAGTCGAAACAGTGGTTTCAGAACCACTATTCTGAGGCCGGAGAAAATGATTTTGATGTTATTTTATGTGTTATAATATAATTTTATAAGTGCATGTAAATTTTGGTAAGTTAATTTTAGCGATTTCTAGTCCAATTTCGAAAAAGGACTAAATTGCGTAAAAGGTAAAAGTTGTATTTTGATGCCTAAAGGTGTTAAATTGCTTTGTATCTTAAATTGAGGGCCTTTAAAGGGAAATTATACCATTTTTATTTGTGGTGGCCGGCCATAGGGGTCAAAAAGGTTGAATAGTCAAAGTTGGTGTGTGTATTAGGTGACTTTTGACCAAATAGGTAATAAAATAAAGATAGGATGATATCATCCCTTTTCATCCTCTTCTTGACCGATTTTTCCATTAAAATAAAGGGGTTTTGAAGCTTTGAAGTATCAGCCACTTGCATCCCTTGCTAGTAAGTGATTTTTAATGTTTTTCTTGATGATTTTTACATTTTTGGAACCCCTAAAGCACAAGCTTTCAAATGAGGGATCTAGTTTGCAAAATGATAAAGAGTCTAGGAATTTACCATGAGTGTATATGTGTTGTTTGCTGAGTTTTTATGGAAGAATATGAATTGTAGTTGTCTAATAAACAACTTTTGTGAAGGAAATTTGCACGAAAATACCTTAAAAAGGTTATTATGCAAAGTTGTAAAATGGGTTGTGAATGTGTGTAATAATGATTTTTGTGAGTTGCTATAGTTATGAAAATGGTTCATCTTGTCTTAAAGAGTAAATAACTTGAATAAAAATCATTTTTCGAGCCTAGGGGTAATTTGGTAATTTTGGCAAAATATAGGGGCAAAATTGTAAAAACTGTCCAAGTGTGTCAATGGACTAATTTGATTAGTACATTGTTTTAATAAGTTGAATGTGATGTTATAGATGATGAAAATCATGATTTGGACCTAGAACGGAAAGAAATCGATTAAGGGATGATTACGTCTTTTTCACCTTTGTCGTATTGAGGTAAGTTCATATGTAAACAATACCATGCTATACATGTATTTAAATGTTATCGTTACATGAATTGTGCAAATATTAAGTGTATGTGATTAATAGAAATATAATAAGACAAAGCCTTAATAGGCGAGGAAAAATCCCGTTTGAACCTTAGGAATAGAATAGGATACGAGTGACATGTCACTAGGAATTATGAGTCTAGATGACTAGCTCGAGAGTGAGCATTTAAATGTCATGAGATATGAGATAGCTTTAGCTACATTGAGGCACTTTTGTGCAAATGCTTTTCTGAGTATCCAATTAGAATTCCGAGTGTTCAACGGGTAATCCGAGGAAAGAGTTGATGATGGTCCCAATGAGGTAAGTCATTGGTGAGTATGCACTTGAGTTATGTTACGAGTTGTGCAGGTATGTACACTAAGCCTATGAGAATGCCTTGGCATTTGAATGATCTATGATGCATAAATATGTGTTCTTACCATGATGGATGAAATGATGTTGTATTAATTTTGTGAACAATGATCATGAATGAGTAACTTAGCCTTGACAGATTTGAGTTACTGTGGTAGGGTAACTTTGAAAATACACTAAAAATAGTGGAAAATGAGTTAGAAGCTGAATAAAATATGAAAATAAATCTTATTGGGTCTAGTTTATTATAAAAGAAACCATGTAAACAAAATATTTCATATAATGAGATATTTGAAGTTGCATGGGATAGAGTCAGAATGACTTTGAGGTCCCCTATTCTGATTTTAGAAAATCATTATAAATTTTAAAAAAATGTTTATGAGTTATGATTCATATTTCTATAATCCTTAATGAGTATAGTTTCAATAGAAATAGACAAGAGCATTATTCGAGTCCTGTGCTATGAGATAATTGAACTTTAGTGCAAAAGGGTCTAAACTATTAGATAGTGAATCAGGGGTAACTTTTAGGAATAAACTGTACTAATTGGATAAACCAAAAATTATTTAAATTTTATGGTAGAAATTTACATGAGTCTAGTTTCAAGTAAAATTAACAAAACTTAATTTGGAGTTTTTTAGCTTCAAATATAAATAATTTAGTGACTATTGCTCAGGAGGACAGCTTGTCGTGAACTTGAGAATATGTTGTAAACATTGAGAAAACATGTTAATGAGTTGCTTATTGTTGTCATATGAACTTCCTAAGCGTAAATCTTACCCCCCTTTCCTTCCCATGTTACCTAGGGTTTCCAAGTTAGCTTGGGTTGGAGGCCGTCAGAGATATTATCATACTGTTGAGTTAACGCTATCGGCGTAAGTAAATCCTAGTGTTTTGAGTCTATGGCATGTATAGGATTTTAATGTTGAGTATGTGATATTATGGTTTAGCCAAAGGTATTAACTTTTTATTAAGGTAATATGTAGTCATGTAAATTGGCCTATGTCGGCTAATGACGTTATGGGCCTATATGATTATTCTTATGCATGTATGTTATTATCTCTTGTGATGTGGCTTATAGCATGTATGCCTAGAGATTGAATTGAGATTCATTGACAAGTTAGTAACTGATGCAAGATTAAGTGATTGGTAAATAGTTAATAATGCCTCATGAATGGTTTGTGGATATGATTATGCATGCCTAGTGATAGACATGGGGTTTGTGACGTAATGATAATTATGACAAGTATGTGGTAATGATGTGAGTAAATTCTATGATATTTGTTGCATAAGAAATTAACATGAGCATAACATGTTTGTAGATGTTTAAGAGCTCATTTATGCCATGTTGTATGTTATTGGATAAGTACGTGTGCATATGTTGTGAGGGTGACAAATGGCTTGGAAATAGCCTTGTAATTGTCTACACGGGTAGACACACGGGCGTGTGTCTAGACCGTGTGTGACACGTAGTCTGCCCCCATGGACGTGTCTCATGGCCGTGTTTTAAAGTCAGTGTTGCACACGGGCTAAGGGCGAGGGCATGTCCCAAGCCACACGGGCGTGTGTGACTACACGATCTATACCCACACGGGCGTGTGGAGCCTTAAAGCATGAAATTTTTCAAGTTTTCTTAAGTTCTCAGTTTAATCCCGAACCACCTCTAACGCATGTTTTGGCCTTGTGAGCCTGTTTAAGGGACAAAATGTATGTGAAATGAAAAGTTTTAAATTGATTGAAATTTTACAGTCCGGTTTTATATAATTGGTTGAGTTTAAGTTAGGCAACACCTCGAACCCTGTCCTGGCGTCGGATACGGGCGAGGGGTGTTACAGTACATCTTCTCTTATTACATATTTTATGTGCATAAGACCATATTATAAATGAACCCTTTTAAAGCACATTTAACAATGATAAGTATACCTAATTCATATGTTACTTCTCATGCTCAATAATGCATACACAAAACCATTCATCTTTCAATATATATATTCAAACGTTCTTAATAACTTCCTTACATAACATTTAAAGTATAAACATTTTTTACCATACTAAACCGAATCAAATATCAAACCATTCATTATATTTCATGAGTATAAATGCTGAATCACAACTAGCTCATAACCATCACTTATATTTTATCACCTAACTAAATACATAAGTACATGAACAATCCATAACCCAAACATATTCATCAACCACAAACATATATATGTTAAGATTTTTTTTAAAAAAAATAACTAATCATAAGCCATATACATTTATTTCATGCCAGAACATATTTATACCAAGCATATCACAAATACCATTCATGCAAGGCATGCAGTATTTTAACCAAAATGAGCTTAAACCATGATCAAACATAATCAAATTCAAGCATAGAAATCAAGCCATTTTTGCATGGCTTAAATATATACATACTTCAAAATCAAACATATTAACTAGCCTATACATGCCATAGGTTCAAGTTCAAACTTATAAAATACCACAAAAGTGATTGATAGTGTGATGGATTTCCTGATGATCCCTGAGCTCATATCTAACTTCCAAAATCTATAAAAACAAAGAACATACACACACACACACACACAGAGAGGAAGCTTGAATAGCTTAGTAAGTCATAAGCAAATAAATCATTTCAATGACATTCATAATTCAATTTAATTAAACCAAATCATACTAACCATAACCACATATACAATTATCAAGTTTCAACTTCATATATCAATACATATACTCAATACATATACTTTTAGCATTATTTTTCCACTTGGCCGAATACATATATATTTATAAGCATATTTAACTCTCACTTTCATAATACACATTTCATATATTCATATAAAGTATATACTTACCTTACTACTCAATCACTTAACTTAGTACATACCTGACCTTTTGGCTCGATTTCACATTCGATCTTAACTAGATATTACCCGTTGAACTATTCGAAATTAATAAGGATACTCGAATAGTAAAAAATTTTGCACAAAGCCAACGTCCCAAACGTGGTCTTACATGTAACCACATATCGATGCCACTGTCCCAGATAGGGTCTTATAAGAACTCATATACGATGCCGATGTCCTAGACATGGTCGTACACGTAAATCACAAATCGATGCTAACGTCCCAAACGTGGTCTTACATGAAATTGCATATCAGAATCTTACGTCATGATATATGTATCCTAACTATTCCTAAGGTTCGTACATGGCTTTTGAACGTCGAAACTCGATCAATTCAGGCTCGTAAATACTTATCCCATATTTATACAAATTTGGCTTGAACATATATATACAAGTAATAATTCAATTCGGCACAAATAAAATATATACACAATCGAATTTAATGACATTTATTTACTTATGAACATACCTCGGACAAAGACGGACGAACTGGGATGACTATTTAACTTATTTAATCTCACATTCATTCAAATTAATCCAAAAACACATAAATGGAAAAATTATACTTTTGCCCCTGACATTTCATATTTTTCACAATTTAGTCCCTATTTCACAAAACACAAAATACTCAAAATTTGACCATACCCATGGTTGGCCGAATTTCACTAAGGTCCCTAGCAGCCCATTTCTTTCATTTATTTCACATTTTAACTCCTCAATTTACAAAATTCACAATTTAATCCTAAATAGGCATTTTTACTAAAGATCACTTAATTAAATTTAAAAATCTAACAACATATATTTATTTTTCATCATCAAACTCAAAATTCATCAAGCTATCAAAAATGGCCATTCATGAATACATTATCAAATTCACAAATTCAAGCATGGGCTAGCTAAAACATGAAGCAACGATCTCAAAAACGTAAAAATTATAAAAAATCGAGCTAAATACATACCTTAATTGGACTTGGACATGGCCGAACCTAAGAACTCTCTTTTCTTTTCTTTTTCTTTCAACTTTCGACTAAGATGAACACAAAATGCATGGCTTTTTAATTTTTGAATTATTATATCATTATTAATTTGCATTTTTACCATATTAACATTTTTAATTTAATAACCAAACTATATATATCAAGTCCAATACCGTCCATGCATGGTTCCAAGGGTGAAATTTCATCTTAAGGACTCCACATTATAAAAACAATAGCAATGTAGCACTTTAACAATTAGCTAGCCACTTTTACATTTTATGTTATTAAGTTCTTTTAATTAAATCGAGCACACAAATGGCAAAATTTTCACACGAAATTTTCGCACATATAAATTAACATGCTGTAGACACCAGAAATAATATATTTTTTTGACTCGGATTGGTGGTCCCAAAACCACTATTTATATATGAGTATAGTATAAGATATCCAAGAAAATATCGACAAATTTTTTACGTCTAAAAAGTCCTATATGAACCAAAGGAATAGTTAGAATACATATGTCATGACATAGGATCCAATATATGTTTTCGTGTAAGACCACGTCTAGGATGTTGGCATCGACTTATGATTTACGTGTAAGACCATGTCTGGGACATCGACATCGTATTTGATTTCGTGTAAGACCCTGTCTTGGATAGTGGCATCGATATTTGATTACATGTAGGACCATGTTGGGGACGTTGGCATTGTATGAGCTTTCCGAGCTATCCGAGTATCCTTATTAATTCCAAACGGTTCAACTGACATTCCGAGGAAATGGATGACTATGTGAACTTGTATCCGATCCAGGTACATGAATTATATACCATGTTTAAGAATGAAAGGTAAGTATATGTACCTTGGTGAACATATGATATAAGTATTAGTTACTATGAGAATGAATTATGATATATATATGTGAATCATGTGCAAATGAACTATAAGAGATATATGGCTATGTGAATGTATTATGCCTTGAATTATATGAATGAATTGATTTAGATTGATGTTATGTGCTAGGTTTATTTGTATATGGCTTACTAAGCTTTTGAAACCTTACTTTGTGTGTGTTTTTAATTGTTTTTAGATATCGAAGCTACTGGGAGCTCGGGGATCACTGAGATCATCAACACACTATCAAACTCTACTTTGGTACCTTTTGAAAATGCATATATTGAAATATGGCATGTATAGGCTAGAAGGTTTTGAATATGTTTTGTAATGTGTATATCTAGCCATGTGATATGGCTTGGCTGTGGATATGATTATGAATGAACTTTGGTATATGCTTTGTGTTCAAAAATGGTATGTTTTGATGCACTATTGAATGGCCAAATGAAATGGTCAATTTTGGTAAGTTTTAGGTATGTGCTTATTTGAGGAATTGGTAAGTTTATGGCATGAGATTGAATGAACTAAAATGAGGTTATGGAAGAAATATTTAGATATGATTTTGTCTTATGATTTGAGATATTTTGATATGGCTATTAAGCATGAAATTGGTTGATAATAATATGGTATGATTGATGTATGTTTTGGTTGTGAATTGGCTGAAAATTTGGCATAAAATGTTTGGTTTTGGTGCTTGTAGGTTTGACCTAAATAGGGTGGCAAAATTGGCTCTGCAAATCGCCTATTTTTGTCCATATGGGCGTGTGTCTCAGTCGTGTGTGACATACGGTCATGTTACACGGCCATGTGTCCCTTGGGGTACCCTACGATTTTAAGTCAGTATACCCTATAGTTTTGACAAGGTCTAGACACACGGGTGTGTCTATTGGCTGTATGTGGCACACAGGCTGGCACATGGGCATGTGGTCAACCGCGTGACCCAAGTCAGTAGCCTCCCTAATTTTTGCATGGCCTGGCACACGGGCATGTCTTGTGGCCGTGTGGGACAAGTCAGTATGTATGCCCTATTTTGCCACGGCCTAGACGCACGGGCATGTCTAATGCTATGTAAGTCACACGGCCTGTTCACACGGGCGTGTGTCCCTTATATCTTTAAAAAATGTTTAAGTTTCAAAAAATTCTATATGAGCCCGATTTAATCCCGACCCCTTCCTAAAGCATGTTTAAGGTTTCATTGACCTACATAAGGGACTCTATAATGATGTGTAATTTTGATACTGTTGTGATTATGAAATGTATGTGAATTATTTTGATATGCTTGGTAATGCCTTTTAACCCTAGTCCAGCGATGAATACGGGTTAGGGGTGTTACATTTGGTTGGTATCAGAGCTATGATTTAGTTAATTCTAGGACTAACGTAGCGCATGTGAGTCTAGCTAGACATGCCTTATTTATGAATTGTGATAGTGTGATGAGTCCTGACAATGAAAATGTGTTTTTTTATAATAAATGGATCCTAAATGAGCCATAGCTAACGATGTTGAGAGCAATGCACCTACTCTTGCTTAAGGGACAATGCCATCTGATTCTCGACTCGTGACTAGTAGTCATGACAGAGAGGCTAAACAAGCCTTTTATCAAATGATGAACAATTGGTTCACCCAATTTATCCGTACTAATCCGGCTATGCCACAACCTTCACCCCCGCTCAATCCTCCGCAAGTCCTTGTTATGCCACAAGCTAATCTGACTCAGTTGAATAATCCTTCGGTCGAGAAAATTAGAAAATATGGGGCCAAAGAATTCTGTGCTACTACTAATTATGATGCTGAAAGAGCTGAATTTTGGTTAGAGAACACAATACGAGTGTTTGATGAATTATAATTGACTCTGAATGAATGCCTTAAGTGTGTCATTTCGCTTCTGAGAGATACGACGTATCATTGGTGAAAGACACTAATATCTGTGGTTTCGAGAGAACGAGTCACCTGGGATTTCTTTCAAGTTAAATTTTGGAAGAAATACATTAGTCAGAGATTCATCGATCAGAAAAGCAAAGAGTTTCTTGAGTTAAAACAAGGTTGTATGTCTGTTACTGAATACAAGCAAGAATTTGTAAAACTAAACCAGTATGCATGAGAATGTGTTTCGACTGAAACAATTATGTGCAAGAGATTCGAGGATGGTTTGAATGAAGACATCAAATTGTTAGTCAGGATTTTGGAAATAAAAGAGTTTGTTGTGCTTGTTGAACGATCATATAAAGCTGAAGAGCTTTGGAAAGAGAAAAGAAAAGCTGATTCAGAAGCTAGAGATGCGAGAAAGAGATTTTTAAGTAAACCATTTCAGTCTGCGTCAAAGAAATTCTGAGATGATTTTAGCCGTTCAAAGGATAATGTGGGGCATTTAAGTAAAGATCGTGCTAGATCGCATTCGAGCTTCGGAGCTCCGGCTACATCTATTGCAAGTGTTGGAAATGTCTGATCTGATCGACCTGATTGTAAACACTGTGGTAAAAGACATCCTGATAATTGTAGACTATATGATCGGGCTTGTTTCGAATGTGGATCTTTGGATCATTTTATCCGTGATTGTCCCGAGTCCGTTGAGCAAGAGATTGTGCAAATTTTGAATTGAGTAACACTTCAGCTAGAGTTAGACCTCCCAGAAATTTCGGAAATGTGAGTGACAGTCAAAGAGGGACTAAAGACTCCACTGTTCGATCTGAGGCTAGAGTACCTGCCAGATCCTACGCCACCCGAGCTCGCGAGGAAGCTTCGTCTCCAGATGTGATTACAGGTACTTTTACTCTTTATGATACTTCTGTGAATGCATTGATAGATCCTGGATCAATGCATTCTTATATATGCATGAACTTAATGAACAGTAAGACTTTGCCTGTAGAGTCTACTGAATTTGTAATTAGAGTATCGAACCTCTTAGGCAGATGTCTTTTGGTTGATAAATTCTGCAATAATTGTCTGTTAATATTTCGAGACATTTGTTTTCCGGCTGATCTAATGATATTACCCTTTGATGAGTTTGATATAATTCAGGGTATGGATTGATTAACATTTCGTGATGCTATTGTGAACTGAAAACAGAAAACTATTGATTTGAGATGCAAGAATGATGAAATAGTCTGAATTGAATCTAGTGATTTGAATGGATTATCGGTTGTGATTTCGTCAATGAAAGCGCCGAGTATTGTAAGAAAAGGGTATGAAGCTTACTTTGCTTATGTGATTGATTCAAAAGTAACAAAAAAGAAAGCTGAATCAGTGCTTGTTGTCTGTGAATTCCTTGATGTGTTTTTTGAAGAACTTCTGGGATTACCTCCGATCTGAGAGGTTGAGTTTGGCATTGAGTTAATGCCGGGGACTACTCCAATTTTGATAACTCCGTATAGAATGGCTCCGACCGAGTTAAAAGAATTAAAGTCTTAATTACAAGAATTGACTGATAGAGGATTTGTAAGATCGAGTTTCTCACCTTGGGGTGCTCTTGTTCTGTTTGTGAAAAAAAACGGCACGATGAGAATGTGCATTGATTATCATCAGCTGAACAAAGTAACTATTAAGAACAAATATCCCCTGCCCAGAATTGACGATTTTTTTGATCAGTTGAAAGAAGCTACTATGTTTTCAAAAATAGATTTGAGGTCGGGTTATTATCAGTTGAGAGTAAAAGATTCAAACATTCTGAAAACTGTATTTAGAACGAGGTACAGACACTATGAGTTTTTAGTTATGCCTTTTGAATTAACGAATGCACCTGCTATCTTTATGGATTTGATGAATAGAATTTTTAGACCATATTTAGATCGATGTATTCATTGATGACATTTTGATTTATTCATGTGATGAAAATGAGCATCTAGAACATCTGAGAATAGTGTTACAGACTTTGCATGATAAGTAGTTGTATGCGAAGTTCAATAAATGTGAGTTCTGGTTACATGAAGTTGGTTTTCTGGGACATATTATGTTAGCATCAAGTATCTGAGTTGATCCGAGAAAGATTTCAGCCATTCTGGATTGGAAGCCTCCGAGAAATGTTTCTAAATTTCACAATTTTTTGAGACTCGCTGGTTATTATAGACGATTTGTGAAAGGCTTTTCTATGATCGCAACTCCATTGATGAAACTGCTTCAGAAATATGTGAAATTTGATTGGTCTGAAAAGTGTCAGAAAAGCTTTGATCAGTTAAAAGCTTTATTGACTGAAGCTTTAGTGTTAGTACAACTAGAATCGGGTAAAGAATTTTTGATCTATAGTGATGCTTCGTTGAACGGTCTGGGTTGTGTTTTGATGCAAGAAGGCAAAGTTATAGCCTATGCTTCGAGACAGTTGAAGCCGCATGAAAAGAATTATCCCACACATGATCTGGAATTGGCGGCTATTGTTTTTGCCTTAAAGATTTGGTGCCACTATCTATTTGGTGAGAAATGTCAGGTATATTCAGATCATAAGAGTTTGAAATATCTGATGACTCAGAAAGATTTGAACTTACGATAGAGCAGATGGTTAGAGTTGTTAAAAGATGATGAGCTTGTAATTGACTACTATCCGGGAAAGGCAAATGTTGTTGCTGATGCATTGAGTCGAAAATCATTGTTTGCTTTACGTGCCATGAAAACTCATTTAGCTTTGTCTGATAATGGTTCGGTTTTGGCTGAATTGAAAGCAAGACCTTTGTTCTTATAGCAGATTATTGATGCTCTGAAAGTTGATTATGAGATAATAATAAAACAAGCTCAGTGTGATTTAAATTCTGATTCTGAATTTCGAGTTGACAATGAAGATTGTTTGAGATTGCGAGATCGGATTTTTGTTTCAAGATATCCAAAGTTGATTCAGATGATTATAAACGAAGCTTACAACAGTTGTTTATCTGTGCATTCGGGTAGTATGAAAATGTATAATGATTTGAAACAACATTACCGGTGGTCTAGAATGAATAGAGATATCTCCGACTTTGTTGCAAAATGTTTAATCTGTTAGCAAGTTAAAGTTGAACACTAGGTGCCATCTGGTTTGTTACAGTCGATTATGATTCCCGAGTGGAAACGGGATAGAGTTATGATGGATTTTGTTTCGGGTTTTCCCCTATCTCCTCAAAAGAAGGATGCTATCTGGGTTGGAATTGACCGATCAACGAAATCAGCTCATTTTATTCCTATATGATCCGATTACTCACTTGATAAATTAGCTGAGTTATACATTTCTAATATTGTGAGATTGCATAGTGTGCCATTATCTATTGTGTCAGATAGAGATCCAAGATTTACATCATGGTTTGGGAAGAAACTACAAGAGGCATTAGGTACAAAATTGCATTTCAATACTGCTTTTCACCAGTAGACAGATGGTCAATCTGAGTGGATTATTCAAATACTTGAAGATATGTTAGGATGTTGCATTCCTGAGTTTGAAGGCACGTGGGAACAAATTTTGCCATTGATTGAATTCGCATACAATAATAGTTTTCAATAGAGCATTAAAATGGCACCGTGCGAAGCCTTCTATGGTTGCAAATGCCGTACACCTTTTTATTAGACTGAGCTCAATGAGAATAAGATTCACGGGGTTGATTTGATAAAAGAAACTGAACAGAAAGTAAAAATAATACGAGATAGTTTGAAAGTAGCATTTGATTGTCAAAAATCTTACACAGATTTGAAAAGAAAAGATATTGAATTTGAGATTGGTGACAAAGTCTTTCTAAAAGTGTCTCCATGAAGAAAGTACTCCGATTTGTCAAAAAAGGCAAATTGAGTCGAGGTTCATTGGGCCGTATGAGATTATTGAGCCTATTGGGCCGGTTGCTTATAGATTATTATTGCCACCAGAGCTAGAAAAGATTCATAATGTGTTTCACATATCGATGCTTCAATGATACAGATCTAATCCCTCTCATGTGATTTCTCCGTCAGAGATTGAGATTCAGTCCGATATGACTTACAATGAAGAACCGAACCGTATCTTAGCTCGCGAGGTTAAAGAACTGAGAAATAAGAAAATACCGATAGTAAAAGTATTGTGGCATCGACACGGTGTTGAAGAGGTTACGTGGGAGCCCGAAGATGCTATGAGATAGCAATATCTGAATCTGTTCAATGGTAAGATTTTCGGGGATGAAAATCCCTAAGGGGGGAGAGTTGTAACAACCCGGTTTAGACCCTAGTTGGAATAGTGGTTTCAGGACCATAAATTTGACTTAGAAAAATATTTTAATATTATTTTCTGTGTTTATTATATGTTAATCAGCATGTGTGAAAGTTTCGTATAAAAATTTGATCGTTTGTGTGCTTAATTTGATAAAAGGACCTAATCGTGTAAAATGTAAAAGTGGCCTTCTATTTGTTAAAAGTGCCTATTTGCTATGTCTTTTTAAATGAGAGGTCCTTATATTGTTATTAAACCATTAGCCTAATGGATGGACATAAATGGCCATATATGTTAATGTTTTTATATGTTATTAATCAAGGGAAAAATTGGTATTTAGTAATTTAAGTTATATTAATAAAAAAAATATAAAAATAGGCTAATATATGTTTGTATATGCTGAAAATTGAAGAACAAAAGAAAAGAAAAGAGTACTTAGGGTTTCGGCACTTTGATTTTGAATTAAGGTATGTGTTTTTGTTCTATTTTTGATAATTTTTACATTTTTGTGATCGTTTCTTAGTAATCTATCAAGCCCATATTTCAATTTTTGAAATTGTTGATGATTTTGAGTTGAGCTATTAATGAAACTATGAGTTTTATGAAGTTTGATGTTAGAATATGGAAGCTTGGTGTTGGGTTAACATGTTTTGTCTTTGAATTTTTGATGAATTTGAGTAATTTGGGTTAAATTGTAAAAATGAGATTTTGAAGGACTAAAATGTGAAATAAATGAAACATATGGGCTTATATGAATACCATGTATATTCAGCTAAGCAAGTGTGTATGGAAATTTGGTGTATTTTGTGATTTTATGAATTAGGGACTAAAATGTAAAAATATGAAAATGTAAGGGCTAATTTGTAAAATTCCCTAAATATGTGTTTATGGATTGATTTTGAATGAATTTTCGAATAAAAGGGTTAAATTTGAATTTATTTAGATCAAGAACCAAAGAAAACGAAATTAGATTAGGGAAAGTCGAAAGTCGTTGAATAGTCGACTCCGTTTGTTCAAATCAGTACGAGGTAAGACAATATACAAATAAATGTGTTTTGAATTGAATGATTATATGAGTTGAGTATGAGATATCCGAGAAAATATCGACAAAATTTCGACGTTCGAAAAGTCCCGTATATAGGAGTAGTTAGGATACATATGTCATGACTTAGGATCCGTTATGTGTTTTCATGTAAGACCACGTCTGGGACATTGGCATCGACTTATGATTTACGTGTAAGACCATGTCTGGAAATCGAAATTGTATTTGATTTCGTGTAAGACCCTGTCTGGGACAGTGGCATCGATATATAATTACATGTAAGACCACATCTAGGACGTTGGCATTGTATGAGCTTTCTGAGCTATCCGAGTATCCTTATTAATTCCAAACGGTTCAATGGGCATTTTGAGGAAATGGATGACTATGTGAATTTGTATCCGATCCAGGTACGTGAATTGTATACCATGTTTGAGAATGAAAGGTAAGTATATGTACCTTGGTGAACATGTGATATAAGTGTGAGTTGCTATGAGAATGAATTATGATATATATATATGCGAATCATGTGCAAATGAACTATAAGAGATATATGGCTATGTGAATGTATTATGCCTTGAATTATATGAATGAATTGATTTAGATTGATCTTATGTGTTAAGTTTATTTGTATATGGCTTACTAAGCTTTTGAAAGCTTACTTTGTGTCTGTTTTCAACTGTTTTTAGATATCGAAGCTACTGGAAGCTCGGTGATCATCGAGGATCATCACCACACTATCGAACTCTTTTTTGGTACCTTTTGAAAATGTATATATTGAAGTATGACATGTATAGGTAAAAGGTTGTGAATATGTTTTGTAATGTGTATATCTAGCCATGTGATATGGCTTGGTTGTGGATATGATTATGAATGAACTTTGGTATATGCTTTGTGTTAAAAATGGTATGTTTTGATGCACTATTGAATGGCCAAATGAAATGGTCAATTTTGGTAAGTTTTGGGTATGAACTTATTTGAGGAATTGGTAAATTTATGGCATGAGATTGAGTAAAGTGAAATGAGGTTATGAAACAAATGTTTAGATATGATTTTGTCTTATGATTTGGCATATTTTGGTATGCTATTAAGCATGAAATTGGTTGATAATAATATGGCATGATTGATGTATGTTTTGGTTGTGAATTGGTTGAAAATTTGGCATAAAATGTTTTGTTTTGGTGCTTGTAGATTTAACCTAAATAGGGTGGCAAAATTGGCTTTGCAAATGGCTTATTTTTACCCATACGGGCAGAGACACGAGCGTGTGTCTCAGCTGTGTGTGACACACAGTCATGTTACACGGCCATGTGTCCCCTGGGGTACCCTACGATTTTAAGTCAGTATACCTTATAGTTTTGACATGGTTTAGACACACGGGATTGCCTATTGGTCGTGTGTGGCATACGGGCTGGCACATGGGTGTGTGGTCGGCTTTATGACCCAAGGCAGTAGCCTCCCTAATTTTTACACGGCCTGGCACACGGGCGTGTCTTGTGGCCATGTGGAACAAGTTAGTATGTATGCCCTGTTTTGCCAAGGCCTAGACACATAGACATGTCTAATGCCGTGTGAGGCACACAGCTTGTTCACACGGGCATGTGACGCTTATATCTTTGAAAAATGTTTAAGTTTCGAATAATTTTGTATGAGCTTGGTTTAATCCCGACTCCTTTCTAGAGCATGTTTAAGGTCTCGTTGACCTACATAAGGGACTCTATTGATGTGTAATTTTGATACTGTTGTGGTTATGAAATGTATGTGAATTATTCTGATTTGTCCGATAATGCCTTTTAACCCTAGGTTGACAACGGATACGGGTTAGGGGTGTTACATGACATATCATTAGGGTTTTCATGTTTCGCGTGCTGGTCTTGAATGTCCTACTGATGGCCGAGGTCCTGCATTTGTTGTGGATACTCCACAGCTCATGTGAGAAGCATCGTGTAGCTTACATTTTGACCTATAGCTCTTGTAAGTAGATACATTTCACAACTTGTATGAGCAATGATGTAAAGGAAAGGGAAAGGTTATATGTTTAGCACACTTCGTGTGAGCTTCCTCATGTTTTAGATGTTATTCTGAATGGTTCAATGGGCATGAAAAGGAAATGAACGGTAAGTGTTCAAATGAACTATGTCATGAATCTATGAAAAGGATTGAATTGGAAATGTTCAATAAAAGTATTTCTATGTTCATGAAATTGATGATTTCAAAAGTATTATGTTCATGTACATCTAGCTTACCTTATGATAATTCAAGTGAATTATGTGTTAATGCACTAACATGTGTTATACACTGAAATGGTAAGTTATGTTCATGTTTTACAAGCTTACTAAGCATTATATGATTATGTAATTTTCTTTCCTATGTTTTATAGATAATTAGAAGCTCGATCGATTTGGAAGCACGTCGGAGATCTATCGCACTATCTAACGATTATATCTGTAGTTTTTTATGTTATGGCCAAGGTTATAACGACATGTATAGGTGGACTTGTGTTTGAATGTTAGTTGATACGTTTGGCATGTATATGTTATTTTGGATTGATGTACTTTTTGTACTTTTGATGCCTTGTTGGTATGTGTTAATATAGCTAAATTTTGATGCATATTTCAATGGCCAATATGGTATGTGATGGAATAGTTTTAAAATGGTCAAGATAGGATATGCTTTGCAAAAGTATTGAACTAGATGTGTGTGAATGAAATATGGTTAAATATGCATATGTTTAGGTATGTTGTATGTTTGCTTTTAAGGTGCCTTTTATGGCATATTGGTTGTATAGATTTGGTCTTTTTGAATTGATAATTTCAAGCATGTTTTGGTAAGGTTTTTAAGCTTTGAAGTTATGCACAAAATACTTGTAGGTACATGTTTGGGTTGGTAATGGAAATGACTTAATTTTTGGCCAATTTCATGTCCACACGGCTTGAGACACGGGTGTGTGACTCAGCCGTGTGTGACACACGGCCTTGCGACACAGCCGTGTGTCCCCTATAGGTTTTAAGGGTTGCAAGTAAGGCTGTTATATAGCCTAGCAGCACACAGGCGTGTGTGGCCATTTCTAGAGTTACACGAATGTTTCAAATGTTTTCAATTTAGTCCCAAATTTTTTCTAAAGTGTATTTAAGGCCTCGAAGGCTCAGTTAGGGGAATATATGCATGTACATGAATGGATTATGCTATGATTATATTAATGTTTGGAAATATATGTTTTTATGTTAAGTTTATATGATAATGCTTCGTAACTCTATTTTGGCAACAGATACGGGTTAGAGGTGTTACTTTTAATCGTATCAGAGATACGGCTTAGTCGGTTCTCGGATTGAACATCGCATGTACGAGTTTAGAATACATTCTATTATATAACTTGTGATAGTGTGATAACTCCTGACTCGATTTGAACTATGTTTTCATATAGATAAAATGTCATCCAACTGAGCTGATTCCGATGAGGTTAAAAGTAACGCGCAAGCCTCCATTCACAGAGCAGTGTCTAGTGGTAGTAGGCCCGTATCTGAGGGCCTGGGAGCAGATATTAAGGAAACCTTTTTCCAAATGATGAATAGATGGTTCACCGAGTTCGTACGAATGAACCATATGGCTCACAACCTATACCCCCCCTGTACCGCAACCAGTTCCTCTAGTTCCTTTGGGTTTGGAACTAGTACAAGTGAGCAAGCCTCCAGTTGATAAAATCCATAAATATGGGGCTGCAGATTTTAGAGGTACATCTGAAGATGATCCAGAGAGAGCCAAGTTTTGGTTGGAAAATACGATCAAAGTTTTCGATGAATTATCATGTACACCGACTGAGTGCATGAAATGTGCTGTATCATTACTAAAAGATTTGGCTTATTAGTGGTGTAATACCTTAGTTTCAGTTGTGTCGAGAGAACGAGTAGACTGGGAATTCTTTCATACTGAGTTTAGAAAGAAATATGTGAGCCAGAGATATCTTGATAAGAAATGTAAAGAGTTTCTTGAGTTGAATCAGGCCCTAATGACAGTATCTGAATACGAAAGGGAGTTTGTTCGACTAGGTAAATATGCCCGAGAAAGTATACCATCAGAGGTTGCTATGTGCACACAGCTTGAAGATGGGTTAAATAAAGACATCAAGTTGTTAGTCAGGATCCTTGAATTAAAAGAATTTGTAGTTCTTGTTGACAGAGGTTACAAAGCTGAAGAACTATGTAAAGCAAAGAGAAAAACTGGTTATGAGGCTCGTGATTTGGGAAAGAGATTAGTGGGAAAGTCATATCAATCACCGTTGAAGAAGTCGAAAAAATATCATGGTCGTTTCTCAGCTTCAATGTGTTATTCGAGTAAAGATAGAGGAAAATAACATGCAAGCTCGAAACCTCCAGCTACTTCTATTGCAAGCGTAGGCAACGTTATAAACAACAAGCCCGAATGTCAGCGATGTAATCGACGACACTTCGGTGAATGCAGACTGAAAGACACGACATGTTTTAAATATGGTTCATATGAACATTATCTCAAAGATTGCCCGAAAAGGTCTGACAAAGAAAAGGCTCAGACTACTCGACCAAGCAATATAGCTATAAGAGGGAGACCACCTTGAAACACTAAAAATGCAGGTAATAGCTGTAACACCCCTAACAGGTATCTGTCGCTGGAATAGGGTTACGAGGCTTTACCGGATAATACACATCATTCACATACATTTATGTATGCATAATAAAAATCCGTTCAACTCATTCACTTTGTCCCTTATAATGCTCTACGAGACCTTAAAACATGCTTAGAAGTGGTTCGAGACTAAACCGATAACATATACAAACTTTGAGAAACTTATAAAATTTCCAACATTTAAAGGGTCACACGACCGTGTGAATAGGTTATGTGAGGCAGACACGCCCGTGTCATAGGCCATGTGAAAATAGGGGATATATACTGACTTGTACCACACGGCCGAGGACACGCCCGTGTGCCATGGTAGTGGGAAATCTGAAGAGGTTACTGACTTGGGTCACACGGCCGACCATACACCCATGTGCCAGCCCGTGTGGCACACACGGCCAGTAGACACCCCCATGTGTCTAGGCCGTGTCAAACCTATAAGGTATACTAACTTAATTCGAAAGGGTACCCTAGGGGACACACGACCGTGTAACATGACACACAAAGCAACCAAATTGGTATCATTACAATGCATATATAAGCAACCAAAACATGCTATATCATACATTTATTATGCCATCTATCCACAACCATTTCAACTACTCAATTTCATAATCAAAACATTATGCCAAAATCATCAAACTCACATAACTTCTAAATGCATTTTTATCACCTTTCCATCAACTAAATTAGGCCTCTCAAACATATCAATTCATTATCTATAAATCATACCATAGTATACCATTCCTCAAGCATTAGTATATCAATTAATAACTAACCAAATGATGAACCATTTAGCCATATCAACAATCATGGCAAACATGCCAAAACACAAGGTAACTTATAAATCACATATACTACTTATCAACCACATAATTTAGGCCAACTTAAATATCCAAATACATATCAACATTTAAAACAAAAACAAGCCAAATCTCATAGTTATACCATATCTCAAAACATATCATCAACATAATAGCCTATACATTCCATATACTATGTTTACAAGCATTCAAAAATACCAACAAGTAGTTGATAGTGTGATGATGGTTCCCGATGATCCCTAATGTCCGAGCTAGCTTTGATAATTTATAAAACATGGAAAGAATAGACAAGCTTTAAAAGCTTAGTAAGCCATATACAAATAAAGTCATCTCATGAATATTTGCATATCAATTCAAATATGCTAAACATAGCTAATCACATTCAAATTCACAAACCTTTCTCATTGAACAAATATTCAATGTCTTAATCGAGTTCATCAAATACTTCCCCTTTTCAATACTTGTACGTACCTGAGTCACTTAGCTCATTTACATATTCCTTCTCGACTTGACTTTTCCAGTTGAACCGCTCGAAATCGTTAAGGATACTCGGCAATCACATATAGCTTGTACAATGCCATATCCTAGATATGGTCTTACATGTTATCACATATCGATGCCATTGTCTCAGAAAGGGTCTTACATGAAATTGATTAATGATGCCAATGTCCTAGACATGGTCTTACACGTAATCACAATACAGTGCCAATGTCCCAGACATGGTCTTACATGTAATCACATCTCGGTAACCTAATGTCATGACATTCGTATCCTATACTATTCCTAAGGTTCGTACGGGACTTTCAAATGTCGTAACTCTGTCGATTCTTGCTCGTAATTGCTCGTTCAACATTTATAACATTTCAATGACAAGTAAACACATATAATACAATTTGAAGACATTTATTTGCATATGAACTTACCTCGTAGTCAGAATAGAGGGACCGGATCGACTATTCGATAACTTTCGATTTCCCCCGATTTAAATTCGATTTCTTTCATTCTTAATCTATATACATTCAAAATTAACTTTTTTATTCATCAACACATTCAATTTAGTCCACAAACACATTTGGATATTTTTGCACTTTAGCCCCTAAAGTTCCACATTTATTCAATTTAGTCCCTATTTCACAAAAACACAAATTACACAAAATTTAATAATACCCATGCTTATTTGAATTCTCTATAGGTCCCTAGCAGCCAATATTTCACATTTATTTCACATTTTAACCCTACAATTTACACTTTTCACAATTAAATCCCTATTTGACGTTTTTCTCAAAAATCATTTAACAAAACTTTAATATCTATCATCAAGCTTTCAAAATTCATCAACAATCATTCAAAATCTCAAGCATTCATCAATGGAAACTCACAAATTCATCAACAATTTCGAAAATAAAAGTACAGGCTAGCTAGAACACGAAGCAACGATCACAAAAACATAGAAATTATTGAAAATGAAACAAAAATGAACCTTCAATTGATCACCAACATGGCCGAACCCTAAAGCTTCATATTTTCTTTCTTTCTTTTTTAATTTTGATGATGATGATGATCATTTAGGCATATTATAACTTTGTTTTATTTATTATAACCTTATTAACCAAATTACAATTTTAACCTTAATTAAAACATTAACAAAACATTTAATGGTTGGCCATTTATGTCAAATTCCACTAATAATGGTCCAATTACAACATAAGGACCTGTCATTTAATAAGCCATAGCAATTAGACACCTTTATCAAATAGAATGCAACTTTTGCATTTTACGCGATTAAGTCATTTTTCTCAAATTGAGCTATTAAACAATAAAATTAGCTCACGAAATTTCCACACATATATAATCAAATATTGTAAACACCAAAAATAATATTAAAATAATTTTTTGACCTTAAATTTTTGGTTCCGAAACTATTATTCTGATTTAGCAAAAATCGGGCTGTTATAATAGTCGTGGTGGAACAAAGGACTCTGCTGTGAGATCTGAGGTATGAGCGTCGGCTAGAGCTTATGTGATCCATGCTTGAGAGGAAGCTTCAGTGGCAGATGTTATCACCGGTACATTTTCTATCTCTGATGCTGATGTTACTGCTTTGATTGATCCGGGGTCAACACATTGATATGTATGCATGACTTTAGTGTAACACCCCAAACTCGGCCTAGACGTTATGGCCGAATCTACGATGTCACATCTGAGTGTGTTTTGAAAAGCGTAGTTTCAATGTAAAGTCTGTTTAGTATTAAAACTCTGTTGTGATATTTGAGAGTAGTTATCCTACCTTGTTTATTGTTAACTCGTAGGTTGGTTAAGCAAAAAATGTGTCATATTAAATTGTTATTATACTTTAAAAATAGTGTTTGATGCGAAAGCTTTTAAAACAAATTGCGTAGCGTGGTAGTTGAAAACATTTATCTTTTGAAAACCCAAGCTCTACTGCCAATGGAAATAAACCAACATTAATAAACCTCAAATAAAAATGAAAACTTAAAGTGGCCTTATTACATAAAATTTACCAAAATAAACTACTTTTACTTAAAAGTCAAATAAGGAAGCGTAAACAATGGTGTGGCCATCTCCGAGTCCCTCGCAGCACTGACTCGCCTAAGGATTACCTGCGTAGATAAGCGAAAGGGTGAGTTACAAAAGCTTAGTGTGTAATCCCTATGTATCAAACAGTAAATCATGCAATGCAAACCAGCGTGGGCCTTAGCCCATATCAGTTGTAATATCAGTGTGGCCCTGAGCCCATTATAGTACCAGTATCAGTGTAGGCCTTAGCCCAATTCGGTGTAGTATCAAAGATGCAAACAGAGATCCTACCCATCCATCCTCTACACTCCACTCCGTCCAGCCCTACACTCCATATGGGGATAAAATCGACCCACCATCCCTACACTCCAGAACAAAGCGCCGGTTGCGACACTAACAGTATTTGCAGTAGAGCTGTTAGTACAGTACACTTTCTCCAAAATTATCAATCCCACCCCCATGCAACATGTCATGTCATAATATATACGTGTATGCAAAATGTCATGCTCAAATACAGTCAAATATAGCATAGAGGTATAATAGTCATTTCATCAGTATCGGGTCCAATTGTACTTGCTGACCCATCAGTAGACCTACAGTCATCTTAGGCGACCCATGCGACTATAGCAGTCAAACAGTGGAAATGGGCCCAAAGCCCATAATACAGCCCATGTGGGCCCACACGCTTGTGTGGCCCATTAAGCCTAATAATAACCTTGGTTGTGTGATCTACACGGCCTGGCCCACAAAAATCCACACATCTGTGTGGTTTATCCGTGTAGGGCCCACGAGCCCGTGGGGCCCAAACGGCCTATTTCGGCCCAACATGGCCCAAAACGACCTAAGCCCATGAAATCGATCGTGGTGGTCTCTTACAATGACATGCTCACGCTTATGCGTTTAGATGACCACACGAGCGAGCGCACGCCCGTGTGGCATTAATAGTACCAGTTTTTCGACTTTTGCCGTTTCATGATTGAGACAGTGTGATTACACACTTGTTCGAACTCTAGGTACGCAACCCTCCTAAAACGAACTGTACCTAAAACAATTGGTCATACAAAAACTCATGTCATGTAACACCCCGAACCCGAAACCGACACCGGAGTCGAACACGAGGTGTTAACTGACTTTAACCCCTTATAAAATTTATTTTCCAGACACTGCCCAATCTGTGTACTAGTCGTTTTAAAATCATATCTTGAGTTTCGTAACTCAAAAATCAGTTTCGTAATTTTTCCCAGAAACTAGACTCATGTGCCCATCTATGTATTTTTTCTAGAATTTTTGGTTGGGCCAATTAGTACAGTTTATTAGTCAAAATCTCCCAAGTTGCAGGGGTCGACTACACTGACCTTTGCCCATTACGACTTGAATATCTCCCAGCACGGGGCTTCAATACTAATGCCGTTTGTTTCTATGAAAACTAGACTCAGAGAGGAATCTGTACATATATGGTACGACCCCTAATTATCTCTGGTTAATTTGTAATGAATTTCCAAAGTCGGAGCAGGGAATCCAGAAACCGTTCTGGCCCTGTCCCACAAAAATCTGATTATCTGTTACGAAAGTAACTAGGTTCATTTCATGCCTACCCTTGATCCAACTCAATCGAACATTCGTGCCATTTTCGCATGGCTTAAAGTTTACATGCCAAAGTTCAAACACAACGTAATAGCTTATACATGCCAAAATGTTCTTCTAAGCCAACTAAGAAGAAAGTACCAAAACTTGCTATCCGGTGTGATGACTTCGATGACGGCCCGACCGCGCAAAAATAGATGAGTCCAAGCAACCTATAATGGGTGACAAGGAAACACCGAGTGAGTTTATAACTCAGTAAGTCATAAGCTATGCACTACCATCCATCAATAACATTATCACAAGAGAAAACAAAATGGAACGAGGCTAATTACTCCATCCATTCCGAACCATACCATAGTTCCTCCAACCTATCAATTCAATTTCATATCAATTCATGCATTCACATTCCATATACTCATCAATAGGACATTGAAGCATTTTCATAAATCAATTTATTTTCGTTACAATCAAACGACTAAACGGCCTTTCACCCATCCTACGATAAATTTTATGTACGTGACTTCAAGTATATTTGTCACATAGGTTCAAACTTACCGAGCTCAACACCAAGTATAAGCATAGCACCTATTAGCCATGTACTCAAGACACTTACCCGATCCGCTGTCCGCGATCGACTCAATAGTGTCGCACACATAGTGTCCATAATGATTCACGAATGTATATCGAGTCCGCACACTCAGTGCTATATAATCAACTCGCACACTTAGTGCTACATAATCAAATCGCACACTTAGTGCTACATAGTCAAACTCGCACACTTAGTGCCGCATGGTCAATTCGCACACTTAGTGCATCATATTCATTTCGCACACTTAGTGCAACATAGTCAAATCGCACACTTAGTGCTGTACAATTTAATCCCGCGCACTTAGCGCCAATCTCATGGTCATAAATGGTTATCCCGCACGTTTAGTGCCGAGATCAACAACTCAGTACATCTTACCTCTTTTCTTTCATTCAACAATTTCATCATCACATACGTACATGCACATATATATATATGTGTATATTTATTCATTCCATTCAGCATCAATACATAAACATTATGACCATTGAAATAATACCAACTACATGCTTAATGACTTACCTCGTGTTGGGTAAGACGGTTCCAACTCGACTACTCGATAACCTTTTCTTTGCCTTTGCTCGATTCACCTCCTTTAACTCCTTGAGCCAAATCAATAATTTAAAATAGTCATTAATCGACTATTCAAGTATTACTTTCAGAATAATATATATATTGATTTGACTTTCACACACATAGATTATAGTAAGCTTTATAATAGTCAATAAATAACTCATTGGCAAATTTTCATTAATGTTTACAACAAAATCACATATTCACTACGAGCTGTTTTCCTGAGCAGTAGTTGCTAAATTGTTTATAACAGGAGCTACAAAACTCCAAATCACTAGCTGTTAATTTTCCCTGAATATAGACTCGTATATCTTCCATCCATAAAATTTCCAGAATTTTTGGCTTGGCCAATCAATACCAGATTTTTCTTAAAGTTTCCCCTGTTTCACTGTTTGACTATTCTGACCACTCTTCACTACGAATCAAATTTCTCATTTTACAGAATTCAAAATGTGTTGTATTTGATCTCATTTGAAACTAGACTCATTAAGGAGTCTAAGCATATAAATTTTATCTTATAATCATTTTTGTACAATTTATAATGATTTTCTAAAAACAGAACAGGGAATCTAGTAGTCATTTTGACTCAGCCCCACAATACTTCAAATATCTCAAGATCGGTAACTCTTTTGTTTTCATAGTTTCTTTTGTAAGAAAATAGACTCTTCAAGCTTTAATGGCTTAATTCACTCAGCTTCTAATTCAACTCCTACAAATTATGGCGATTTTCCAAAATCACCTTACTGCTGCTGTCCCCAAACAGATTATTACCGAATCAAATACTAACATTAGCATTTCACCTTAATAGCTAGCTTGCCAAGCCTTAATTTAACATATTTTCATTCAATTTAGTCTAATAACGCATAAATGGGTAAATTACATTTTTACCCCTAATATTTCGCACTTTCACAATTTAGTCTTTATTCCACAAAACACAAAATACACAAAGTTTGGTCACACTCCTTAAGGGCCGAATCTTCCTAGTGCCCATATAAGTCCATACATCTCATTTATTTCACCTTTGAGTCCTTCAAAAATTTGTTTTTGTAATTTAGCCCTAACTACTCAAAATCACCAAAAACTTCAACACAAAACATATTAATCTTTAACATATCTTTCACTTTTCATCAACAACTATCAAAAGCTCAAGCACTCATCAATGGCAAAACACAAAATCATCATCAATCCACAAAATTGAACCATGGGTTTTTAGAACTCAAGTCAACTACTAAAACATGCATGCATCTCAAGAACAACATCAAACATACCTTAGTCTAGCAAACCACCATAGCCGATTTTCTCAAGCTCTTCCCCTTCCTTTCTTTCCTCTATTCGGCCAAAGGTGTTCAAGAATGAACACACATTTTTTTTTTGTTTTCTTTCCTCAACTCACGGCAACAAGGGGGGTATGGATGAGACCATTTTTTTTTTCGTCACCCTTCCTTTCATTGTTTAATTCCTTTCTTTAATTTATTTTAATTATCATGCTTAATATTTTATTTTCCTTACCATACATCACTAACACAACATCTTGGTGACATGTTTCCACCCATAGCATGGCCGGCCACTACATATTAGGGAGTGGGAATTTGACATGCAAGTCCCCATTTTCTTCCACATGCACTAATAGGTCCTCATGCATTGACCTATCACATTTTAAAATTTTCTCATATAAGTCCTATTGACTAAATTCACATGCAATCGACTAAATCGAAGCTTGAAATTTTCACACATTCATGATTACATATTCTAGATAATAAACATCACATTCAAACCTTTCGGTGACTCGGTTTAGCGGTCCCGAAACCACTTCCCGACTAGGGTCAATTTTGGGCTGTCACAACTCTCCCCCACTTAAGAAATTTTCGTCCCCGAAAATCTTACCGGTAAATAGGTTTGGATATCGTTCTTTCATCGAGCTCTCGGTTTCCCAAGTAGCTTCCTCGATCCCGTGTTCGAGCCATAACACCTTTACTTTCTGTTCGGCATCTTTAATCAAATCAACTCCGAAAATTTTACTTTCACCAAGCTCAGTCCAAAACAATGGTGTGCGGCATTTACGCCCGTACAAAGCCTCGTAAGGTGCCATCTTAATACTTGATTGAAAACTATTGTTGTAAGCGAATTCAATCAAAGGTAAATACCGTTCCCATGAACTACTAAACTCGAGGATGCAACATCTCAACATATCCTCAAGCATCTGAATTATCCGCTCGGATTGACCATCGGTTTGGGGGTGAAAAGCGGTGCTAAAATGCAGCTTGGTACCCAAAGCTTCTTGCAATTTCTCCCAAATCGCGAGGTGAATCTCGGATCTCTATCCGACACGATAGAAATAGGTACTCCATGTAATCTCACAATCTGTGAAACATACAATTCGGCTAGTTTATCCAATGAAAATCCGTACGCACGGGGATAAAGTGAGCCGACTTAGTCAGCCTATCAACAACAACCCAAATCGCATCCTTCTTACTTGCTGACAATGGCAGTCCGGACACAAAGTCCATTGTGACTCGATCCCATTTCCACTCGGGTATCATGATCGGCTAAAGTAACCCTGAAGGCACTTGATGTTCCGCTTTCACTTGTTGACATATTAAACATCTCGAAACAAAGTCGGAGATGTCTCGTTTCATACCATGCCACCAAAACCGACGTTTCAAGTCGTTGTACATTTTCGTGCTCCCCGGGTGAATTGACATTCGGCTACAATGGGCTTCGTTCAAAATCATCGGAATGAGTTCCGAATTCCTTGGAACACACAAACGGCTTCTAAACCTCAAACAACCATCATCATCAATCTGAAACTCCAATTCCTTGTTCGGAACACACTCAGCTCGTTTTGCAACCAATTCATCATCGACTTTCTGAGCTTCACGAATTTGATGAGTCAATAATGGTTTGGCTTTTAATTCAGCTACTAACACATTGTCAGGTAGAACAGACAAGTGTACATTCATCGCTCGCAAAGCAAACAGTGATTTCCGGCTTAAGGCGTCCGCAACCACATTAGCCTTTCCCGGGTGGTAATCAATGACAAGCTCGTAATCTTTCAACAACTCAAGCCAACGTCTTTGTCGCAGATTCAAGTCTCGTTGAGTCATCAAATATTGAGACTTTTGTGATCCGAAAACACATGGCACTTCTCACCAAACAAATAATGTCGCCATATTTTCAATGCAAACACAATGGCGGCTAGTTCGAGATCATGGGTCAGATAATTTCTCTCGTGTGGCTTCAATTGTCTCGACGCATAGGCCACAACTCGACCTTCTTGCATCAATACGCAACCCAACCCAAGTAGGGATGCATCACTATAAATGACAAACTCTTTACCCGATTCGGGTTGCACCAAAATTGGAGCTTCAGTCAAATGAGTTTTCAGTTGATCGAAGCTTTTCTGACATTTCTCCGTCCATTCGAACTTAACATCCTTTTGAAGTAACTTCGTCATTGGTGTGGCTATCATCGAGAAACCTTTGACAAATCGTCGGTAATAACCGGCGAGCCCTAGAAAGCTCCGGACTTCGGTAACATTTCTCGGAGGCTTCCAGTTAAGTATGGCTGAAATTTTGCTCGGGTCAACTCGAATACCTGATGCGGACACCACATGACCCAAGAAGCTAACCTCTCTTAACCAGAACTCACACTTACTGAACTTAGCATATAACTGCTTATCCCGCAAAATTTGCAACACTTGCCTCAGATGCTCAGCATGTTCGGTCTCATCTCTTGAATAGATCAAGATGTCATCAATAAACACAACTACGAACCGATCCAAATACGGCCTGAAGATCCGATTCATCAAATCCATAAACACCGCAGGGGCATTAGTGAGCCCAAACGGCATCACTAAGAACTCGTAGTGACCATATCTCGTCCTGAAGGCAGTTTTGGGTATGTCCGATTCTCGAATTCGCAACTGATAATAGCCCGATCTCAGATCTATTTTTGAGAACATTGAGGCTCCCTTCAGTTGGTCGAACAAATCATCAATACGCGGTAACGGATACTTATTCTTTATCGTCACTTTATTCAGTTGACGATAGTCAATGCACAACCTCATGGTTCCGTCCTTCTTTTTCACGAACAATACTGGTGCACCCTAAGGTGAGAAACTCGGTCGAGCGAAACCTCTATCCGTCAATTCTTGCAACTGAGCTTTCAACTCTTTTAACTCGGTTAGTGCCATACGATACGGAGCGATCGAAATTGGCGTAGTTCCAGGTACAAGCTCAATACCAAACTCTACCTCCCGAACAGGTGGCAAACCCGGTAACTCTTCAGGAAAAACATCCGGGTATTCACAAACCACCGGCACCGATTCGGGTTTCTTTTCTAACTCCTTGTCATCAAGTACATACGCGAGGTACGTTTCGCACCCTTTCCTTACATATTTCTGGGCCAACATTGCTGATATTACAGCTGGCAACCCCCTTAAGTCCGCAGACTCAACTCGGATTATTTCGTTATTTGCGCACCTCTAATCGATAGTCTTGCTTTTGCAATTCACAACCGCATCATGCGCGGTTAACCAATCCAAACCAAAAATAACATCAAACTCGTCGAACGGCAAAAGCATCAACTCAGCCAGAAAACAGGATTCTCGGATTATCAGAGGGCATCTCTTACACACTTTATCAACAAGTACGCATTGACCCAAAGGGTTTGATACTCGAATTACGAGCTCAGTAGACTCAACAGGTAGAGTCTTACTGGTTGCTAAGGTTTCGCATACATATGAATGAGTAGAACCAGGGTCAATCAATGCAATCACATTAGTATCAAAGAGAGTGAAGGTACCAGTGATGACGTCGGGGGAGGATGCCTCCTCTCGTGGGCGAATGGCATATGCTCTAGCAGGAGTACGGTTCTCGGCTCGATCGGCCGTATCAGAGGCCCCCTCTGACTACCACCCCTGCCTCCTAAAATTCTCGGTGGTCTACCTCTAGATGTCACTCCACTAGGTCTTGCACCTTGAATCTTATTCTTCTCTTCCAGCTCCGTGCAATCTCTAATGAAGTGGTCCTTCGAACCGCATCCGTAACAGACCCTGCTAGTAGACTTGCCCCAACATTCACCTAGGTGTCGTCTTCCACATTGGGGACATTCAGGTTTCTCGTGACAATTATTGTCCACACTAGCTACCGAAGTAGCTCGGGAGCCCATCGATGGTCTTGCCCTGATGGAAATTCCCGCAGTCGCCCTCGACTTCTTAATGTCCTCCCTGAAATTCTTTACAGCTGAGAACGGAGCTTTACCCGTCGATCTCTTACGATAATCTCTAGCTTCAAATTCAGCCTTCCTCTTCTCCTTTCCAAGTTCTTCCGCCTTGCAGGCTCGTTCGACTAGTGTTACGAATTCTTTTATTTCCAAAATACCCATTAGTAGCTTTAAATCTTCATTCAATCCTTCCTCGAATCTTTTGCACATAGCAACCTCGTCAGCTACACACTCCCGGGCATACCTACTGAGTCTTACGAATTCATGTTCGTATTCAGATACAGTCATACGGCCTTGCTTGAGTTCCAAGAACTCCTTACGCTTCTGATCAATGAACCGTTGGCTAATAAATTTCTTCCGGAATTCCATTTGAAAGAAGTCCCAAGTTACTCGCTCGTTCGGGACTATGGAAATCAAGGTCCTCCACCAATAGTAGGCTGAGTCTCGCAACAAAGATACAGCACATTTTAGACATTCGTCGGGTGTGCATGACAATTCATCAAACACCCGAATGGTGTTATCTAGCCAGAACTCGGCCCTTTCGGCATCATCAGTTACTATGGCCTTGAACTCCTCGGCCCCACGCTTCCTAATCAAGTCTACAGGTGGCTTACTCAGCCTCACAGGATCAGCGACTGATGGCATTACAGGCTCTTGGGGTGGATTATTCAAATTCGGGAATTGTTGGACAGCCGGGTTGGTTCGGGCATATTGCGCGACCCACTCATTCATCATGGTAAAGAAGGCTTGTTTAGCCCCCTCACCTTGATTATTCGCAGATGACTGAGGTTCAACAGGTGGCGTCCCTTGTGCAGGAGCAGTCGCTACGCTCTCAACGTCATCCGCTAGGGTTCTTTCTTCACCGGGGTCCATTTACTAATCAAAACAAAAACATTTCAACCGTCGGAAGTCATCACACATTTAAACATTAACATTCGGCATGTATAGCTAGACTCATACGCGCTATGGTAGTCCTAGAACCGACTAAACCATAGCTCTGATACCAATAAAATGTAACACCCCGAACCCGAAACCGACACCGGAGTCGAACACGAGGTGTTAACTGACTTTAACCCCTTATAAAATTTATTTTCCAGACACTGCCCAATCTGTGTACTAGTCGTTTTAAAAATCATATCTTGAGTTTCGTAACTCGAAAATCAGTTTCGTAATTTTTCCCAGAAACTAGACTCATGTCCCCATCTATGTATTTTTTCTAGAATTTTTGGTTGGGCCAATTAGTACAGTTTATTAGTCAAAATCTCCCAAGTTGCAGGGGTCGACTACACTGACCTTTGCCCATTACGACTTGAATATCTCCCTGCACGGGGCTTCAATACTAATGCTGTTTGTTTCTATGAAAACTAGACTCAGATAGGAATCTGTACATATATGGTACGACCCCTAATTATCTCTGGTTAATTTGTAATGAATTTCCAAAGTCGGAGCAGGGAATCCAGAAACCGTTCTGGCCCTGTCCCACAAAAAATCTGATTATCTCTTAATATACTGCCCATATGATCTTTTCGTTACTTCCTCATGAAAACAGACTCATCGAGCTTCGCTTACATAATTTATTCATCAATTAATTCCACTCCTACTATTTGTAGTGATTTTTCAATCTCATGACACTGCTGCTGCCAGCATCTGTTACGAAAGTAACTAGGTTCATTTCATGCCTACCCTTGATCCAACTCAATCGAACATTCGTGCCATTTTCGCATGGCTTAAAGTTTACATGCCAAAGTTCAAACACAACGTAATAGCTTATACATGCCAAAATGTTCTTCTAAGCCAACTAAGAAGAAAGTACCAAAACTTGCTATCCGGTGTGATGACTTCGATGACGGCCCGACCGCGCAAAAATAGATGAGTCCAAGCAACCTATAATGGGTGACAAGGAAACACCGAGTGAGTTTATAACTCAGTAAGTCATAAGCTATGCACTACCATCCATCAATAACATTATCACAAGAGAAAACAAAATGGAACGAGGCTAATTACTCCATCCATTCCGAACCATACCATAGTTCCTCCAACCTATCAATTCAATTTCATATCAATTCATGCATTCACATTCCATATACTCATCAATAGGACATTGAAGCATTTTCATAAATCAATTTATTTTCGTTACAATCAAACGACTAAACGGCCTTTCACCCATCCTACGATAAATTTTATGTACGTGACTTCAAGTATATTTGTCACATAGGTTCAAACTTACCGAGCTCAACACCAAGTATAAGCATAGCACCTATTAGCCATGTACTCAAGACACTTACCCGATCCGCTGTCCGCGATCGACTCAATAGTGTCGCACACATAGTGTCCATAATGATTCACGAATGTATATCGAGTCCGCACACTCAGTGCTATATAATCAACTCGCACACTTAGTGCTACATAATCAAATCGCACACTTAGTGCTACATAGTCAAACTCGCACACTTCGTGCCGCATGGTCAATTCGCACACTTAGTGCATCATATTCATTTCGCACACTTAGTGCAACATAGTCAAATCGCACACTTAGTGCTGTACAATTTAATCCCGCGCACTTAGCGCCAATCTCATGGTCATAAATGGTTATCCCGCACGTTTAGTGCCGAGATCAACAACTCAGTACATCTTACCTCTTTTCTTTCATTCAACAATTTCATCATCACATACGTACATGCACATATATATATGTATATTTATTCATTCCATTCAGCATCAATACATAAACATTATGACCATTGAAATAATACCAACTACATGCTTAATGACTTACCTCGTGTTGGGTAAGACGGTTCCAACTCGACTACTCGATAACCTTTTCTTTGCCTTTGCTCGATTCACCTCCTTTAACTCCTTGAGCCAAATCAATAATTTAAAATAGTCATTAATCGACTATTCAAGTATTACTTTCAGAATAATATATATATTGATTTGACTTTCACACACATAGATTATAGTAAGCTTTATAATAGTCAATAAATAACTCATTGGCAAATTTTCATTAATGTTTACAACAAAATCACATATTCACTACGAGCTGTTTTCCTGAGCAGTAGTCGCTAAATTGTTTATAACAGGAGCTACAAAACTCCAAATCACTAGCCGTTAATTTTCCATGAATATAGACTCGTATATCTTCCATCCATAAAATTTCCAGAATTTTTGGCTTGGCCAATCAATACCAGATTTTTCTTAAAGTTTCCCCTGTTTCACTGTTTGACTATTCTGACCACTCTTCACTACGAATCAAATTTCTCATTTTACAGAATTCAAAATGTGTTGTATTTGATCTCATTTGAAACTAGACTCATTAAGGAGTCTAAGCATATAAATTTTATCTTATAATCATTTTTGTACAATTTATAATGATTTTCTAAAAACAGAACAGGGAATCTAGTAGTCATTTTGACTCAGCCCCACAATACTTCAAATATCTCAAGATCGGTAACTCTTTTGTTTTCATAGTTTCTTTTGTAAGAAAATAGACTCTTCAAGCTTTAATGGCATAATTCACTCAGCTTCTAATTCAACTCCTACAAATTATGGCGATTTTCCAAAATCACCTTACTGATGCTGTCCCCAAACAGATTATTACCGAATCAAATACTAACATTAGCATTTCACCTTAATAGCTAGCTTGCCAAGCCTTAATTTAACATATTTTCATTCAATTTAGTCTAATAACGCATAAATGGGTAAATTACATTTTTACCCCTAATATTTCGCACTTTCACAATTTAGTCTTTATTCCACAAAACACAAAATACACAAAGTTTGGTCACACTCCTTAAGGGCCGAATCTTCCTAGTGCCCATATAAGTCCATACATCTCATTTATTTCACCTTTGAGTCCTTCAAAAATTTGTTTTTGTAATTTAGCCCTAACTACTCAAAATCACCAAAAACTTCAACACAAAACATATTAATCTTTAACATATCTTTCACTTTTCATCAACAACTATCAAAAAGCTCAAGCACTCATCAATGGCAAAACACAAAATCATCATCAATCCACAAAATTGAACCATGGGTTTTTAGAACTCAAGTCAACTACTAAAACATGCATGCATCTCAAGAACAACATCAAACATACCTTAGTCTAGCAAACCACCATAGCCGATTTTCTCAAGCTCTTCCCCTTCCTTTCTTTCCTCTATTCGGCCAAAGGTGTTCAAGAATGAACACACATTTTTTTTGTTTTCTTTCCTCAACTCACGGCAACAAGGGGGGGTATGGATGAGACCATTTTTTTTTCATCACCCTTCCTTTTCATTGTTTAATTCCTTTCTTTAATTTATTTTAATTATCATGCTTAATATTTTATTTTCCTTACCATACATCACTAACACAACATGTTGGTGACATGTTTCCACCCATAGCATGGCCGGCCACTACATATTAGGGAGGGGGAATTTGACATGCAAGTCCCCTTTTTCTTCCACATGCACTAATAGGTCCTCATGCATTGACCTATCACATTTTAAAATTTTCTCATATAAGTCCTATTGACTAAATTCACATGCAATCGACTAAATCGAAGCTTGAAATTTTCACACATTCATGATTACATATTCTAGATAATAAACATCACATTCAAACCTTTCGGTGACTCGGTTTAGCGGTCCCGAAACCACTTCCCGACTAGGGTCAATTTTGGGCTGTCACATGTCAGATCCCCCTTATACCTAAACCAAGCCATTCCATTCACAAAAGAGTTGATTACCTTACCGCTTCGAAATAGACGTAGTCTAATACTTCGGAGATAGATCCCTTTTGTTACGATTAGTAGCTGCTAACCACAATTGATGAGACCAAAGTTAGAACTTAAGGAAAATAAATACAACCTAACCGATGGAGAAAATACTTCCATGATTACCAACTGACTTACCACTCTGACTCAAGTAGGGTAGAACCAACAGTATCAGGAACAGAGAAATCGGTGGAAGAGAGAATTAATCTGGAATAATAAATAAGGGGGTAGCGATTATAAAATAAAGTAGAAGAAAGAAATGGTGCCCATACCAGTAAAGCCAAAAGGGAAACAATAGGGCAGAACTTACCAGACAACATACGGTCAAAGGAGGAGCGTTTGAAAAAAGGGAAGATGCAATATGCGGCCAAGACACAAGAGGTCAGAAGCAAGAGGTTGAGAGAGGAAAGAAATATTAAGAGGAAGAAGGAAGAGAGAATTAGCCAAAGTATGCCAACAACATAAAGAGAAGTGATAGTCTCAAAGAAACCTAGAGAAGGGGACAGAAGACATTCGACCAAGAGAGTAGGAAAAAGAACCGGCTTAGCAAAAGAATAATAAAAATGCACCTCGATCACAAAAGGTAGAAACTCGAATGGTCAATGAGATAATCAGCTATCAAAGGCACAACCTCCAAAAAAAATGAAGAGAATAATTGAGCAATTGCTACCAAAACCAAAAGCAAAACTAAAGAGTTTCGGCACTACTTGCCTAAGATAGATTTTTGGCACAAGGAGAGTCCCACTTGAGGAAGACAACTACCTCACCTCAACCTCCCTCATTCTCTTCTAAAATCTCTCCCCAAAACCCTCCTTGAATTCGACTAAACACTTCTACTTCCCCCAGCACTCTCAACTACCAATGCACATTAGTATCCCACTAGCATTCAATGTAATACCCCGAAAATTTTTACAGTAAAATATTATCCGTGATATAGTAAAATAAGGAAATAAAGTGACAAAAAGGGAATTTTTGAGCAATGTTAATATTGAGAAGTATATTATGATATATTAATTCAAGAAAGCAATAAATTGCAAAGATCAGAAAAGTCTTGTTGCAAAAGAGTAAATACTCAAAATTTAAGGGGTTGAAGTGTAAATATAAAAAGTTGAAGGACTAATGGTGTAAATATTTTAAGGGTGGAATGATCTAGAAACCAAGAAAAATTGATGAATTAGGACCAAATTGAATAGGTACAAAAATTATGAGGGACTACATTGCAATTTTACCAAATTAAGTGATGACTCAAGGATGGAATTCTAAAAGATCATGAAGGGCAAAATGGTCAATTAGTAAGAGAGAGAATTCTAGAATGTAATGATTATGTTGATGATATTTTAAATTAATTAATTAGATAAATATTATTTTATTAATATTTTATGAGATGTTTATTATTATTATATTATTATTTATTTAGTATAAAAGGAAGGAAAGATGAAGAATTAACAACACATTTCCTTTCCCATGCAAACTAACGTAAGATAAGAAGAAGAAAAGAAGTTTCCTTTCTTTACAATTTAGTCCTTCCACCAAAAATTCATTATTTTCACCTAAAAATTGAAAGAATTTCCATAGCCATCAAGAGAGAAAGATAGCAAGGAGATGGTGGGGAGCAAGAATATCAAGTTGGATTCAAGAAATCGAAGCTGGAGGAGAGAGAAAAATCAAGTTAAAGATTGAAGTCAATAAGAAAAGGTAAGTACATCAAGATTTCAATATGTTTTTAAGTTTGTTATTATTGATAAAGCATGGAAATAATGTTATAGTAGAGTTTTATTACATAAGGTCCTATGTTCTTGATATGTTAGTGAAGAAAAAAATAAGAGAAAGTGATGAGAAATGGTGTAGAAAAAGAAAATAAGGATGTTCTAACATGGTAATTAATATCTTGTACTAAAACAGTTTTGGACAGTAGCAGTTGTCTAAATTTGAAAAATCATAAAAAATTGTAGAAAAATAATTATAGGATGAATAAAATATGAAACTAAATCTTATTAAGTCTAGTTTCTTTATGAAGAAATTATGTAATCAATGGAATTCTAAATCATGAGATATGGTGAATTTTGTGAGACAAGGTCAGAATGATTTTGGGTTCCCCTATTCCAAATTTTTAAAATCATAAAAAATTGGATAAAAATAATTAGGGGCTTAAATTTATATTTTTAGAATCCTGAATGAGTCTATTTTCAATAGAAACAAATATGAACATCATTCGAATTCTGTACAAGGAGATAGTTAATTTTTAGTGAAGAAGGGTCACAACTGTCAGACAGCAGAATAGGGGTAACTTTAAAGAATAAACTGTACTTATTGAATAAACCAAAAATTTTTAAAATTTTATGATGAGAATATACATGAGTCTAGTTTCAGGTAAAATTAGCGGATCTTAATTTGGATTCCTATAGCTCCAGATATAAATAATTTAGTGACTATGACACAGATCGATAGCTTAAATATTTATAAAAGTAAATAATAAAGATTATAGATAATGTTACTTACAAGTGTGCTACATACATCAAGGATGTGGAATGTAGAGGAGGAGGAGGAAAACATATATGAATATTCATTAAGCATGGCTAATTTGCATATTTTAGGCTTAGGGACTAAATTGAATAAAAGTAAAACTTTATGGGTAATTTTGTAAAAATGTCAGAAATGACCAAATTGCATGAAATGGATTATTTTATTATTTAAATTACAAAATTGAATGAAATTATTAATTTAGGTCAAGATCGGGGGAAAACATGTTTTAGGGATTAAATTAAAAAGTGTTGAAATTATGGAAAATTCTGATATTTTATAGAATTCATGGACTGTTATCAATATATATGAGAATAATAGCTGGAAATAAGGATTAAATTGCAAGAATTTTATTTTCCTGACCCTAAAGATGAAATTATCATTAATTAAAAGTTTAGGGGAAAAATGGTAATTTTGCCTAGAGCATTAATTAAATGCATTAGAAGATGAAATGAATGAAAATGATGATCAAATTTTTTTATAAATATCCGGACGACTCAAATATGAGACTTGATCGTGGAAAAGAAAAGATATCGGATTAATGAAATTATACACACAAACAAGCAATGAGGTAAGTTCGTGTAACTTGGATTATATTCTTAAATGCTTGAAATGCATGTTTTTGATATGAATATGATTTGAATGTTCATTATATGGAAATTTATGAAACATTGATATATTTGATAAAATGGGAAGAAATCCCGTTTGAATGAAAGGAAAATTCGATGGATCTCTGAAAAGGAATTGACGGTAAAAAGGATCTAGCCCGGATGGGTGATCCTATCCTGATATAGCCCTCCCCAAAGAATATGTGTAAAATAGATTCAGTCCGGACGGGTAATCCGAATTAGGGTCTGAATTTAGCCTGGACTGGTAATTCAGATCCAAGCTCATTAGAGTAATTGTCGTTGTAGGGGATTTAGCCTGGACTGGTAATTCCGACAATACTCTATGAGTTTATATTATAGGGGATTTAGCCTGGACTAGTAATCCCACTGTAAGGATGAGGTTCGCGGGAGTGTGCTCTCTGATATGAAATGTGTAAGACCATGGTTGAAAGATACCATGGCAGCCTGATATGAAATGTGTAAGACCATGGTTGAAAGATACCAGGCAACCTGATATGAAATGTGTAAGACCATGGTTGAAAGATACCATGGCAACGTGATATGAAATGAACAAGACCATGGTTGAAAGATACCATGGCAACATGACAGAAAATGAGTAAGACCATAGTTGAAAGACACTATGGCGTCATGTCAAAGATAAATAAGACCGTGGATGGGAGACGCTCTAACATCTGTTGAACAATTGATATTCAGGTAATATGTATCTGATGACGAATGGTTATATGAAATAATTATGAAGATAGATAAATGAAATAAGTATAAGTACATGGAATATAATTTATGTTAAGTTTGATATAAGCTATTACCGGGATAAAGATACATAAAATATATGGAAATGATGGAGCATGAAATATTGATATAATGAAATGAATGATATATGCTTATGAAGAAATGGTAAGAGCATGATATGTTTCATGACATGCACATACATGATTATCTTTGATATGTTGATACAAGGAAATTATGTAAGTTGAGACTATTATTAAACTCAAGTGCGATATGTCGAGAAAATAGATATATCAATGTTGAATTTATATGAGATATGTGCAAGTATACTAACAATGTTGTTGTTTGATGCTTATACAAGTGTCAAACTGTTGATTGAATGGTAATATATTTATTTATATGATGCATTGAATCGGTAAGTATTTAAATGTTTTTTTAGTGATCTGTAAATGGTAGTAATGCTCTGAAACCCTGTTCTGGCAGCGGATACGGATTAGGGGTGTTACATTTAGTGGTATCAGAGCTATGGTTTAGTCGATTCTCGAACCAAACGTAGTATATGTGAAGTCTAAAAACACATGTCATTATAATATGTGATAGTGTGATATCTCTCGACTCTAATGAGATTTGTTTTATTTATAGAAAGAGATGTTTTTCAACCAAGGTAATTCCGATAATGTTAAAAGCGATACTCAAGTATATGAGTAGAAAATTGATTATGATAAATCGGTATAAAACAAAAGGTATGAATAAATGTTTTATAATACATGTCGATGATGAATATGATGCTATATGTATTATTAAAAGCAAATTATATTACTACATGAAATATTGTGCTGATGGCTAAATTACAAAATATATAAAAGTAATATATGAAGTACATGATAAGGATTATTAGAGAATTATGAATGAATAGTGAATTTTGAAATATATTACATGTATTGAAGATACAGAAGATATAAGTATATGAATTATTAGTACAAGGATTAAATTGTAAAGCATGTAAAAGTATCATGCGAAAGGTGTAAAAGTGATATGCGTGCATGAAATAATTTGCCCAAGTAGACAAGATTAGAACTACTAGTATATTAAGGGACCTCAGCATGCTTTCTGATTATTAGCACATTCAACACATTTGTACTTTCTGTATAGCACTTCAGTGTTCTCTGTTTAATAGTGCATAATAATGCACCTCTATATAAGTCCCATATATTTGAAGTGTTCTATCTAGTCTACTGGGCCTCTGCTAAGTAAAAAGTAAACAATTTTCGTTACGAGGTAAAGGATTATCTCTGAGTAAAAATGTTAGTTATGATGAAGTAGAACTCGTAAAAGTACGAATAAATGTTTTATAGTACTTGAGAATGATAAATGTTATATGAGTAAATATATGACAATTAAATTATGAGACTTTACGATCTATACCCCTTTACTAGTATAATTATATGCAATGAAATTCATGAGATTTATATTGATTAAGTTCAGAAGCGGAAAGTGAAAAGCTCAATGGTTGAACAATTGATAATGCAGTCGGAACTGAGAATGAGTTAATAAGTAAAGATGGGTTCTGAATAAAGATATCAGATTTTTCTTAAACTAGTTGAGATATACAGTATCACTGTTAAAGAAATAAGTTATTTATGGGAAAATCGATTTATTTAAATATGGTATTTACAGAATAGTTAACTGAAAATTTCTTCTGAATTAGTTTTTTTGAGTGAAGTAAATGATGTGAAATTATTGATGACTATACTAGTCAATAGATTGGTCAATAGATTGCAAAAATATTTGAATATAGCCTTTATAACTGGGTATATTATAGTAAATTTTTGGGATTTTATATGGGTATCTTATATATACTGATATTTTCAGAGGCATATGAAACTGTTCATGTTTGGATGCTATAATCAATATATGAAAAGGTTGGATAAATATGCTAATAGACAGAAATTATCGCAATCTGATTGATTCACAAGTGGTACTACTCTATCTTTCTTTGGTTTTTTAAGCCAATATATGTGATAGAACACTTGATAATAAGATTCATATGATATTATTTTCTATTTCTGTTGGTAGAAGCTCTGAAAGGTAAATGTGAAATATTGTATTGAAAATAAATTATGAAATGAAAAGATAGAGAATGGATATAAATGATAAACTGGGTAAATATGTACAGAAAGAAACTATAGAACTATAGAAATAATGAAATTCATGATCAAAAGAAAACAAGGAAATTTCGAGGACGAAATTTATTTTAAGGGGAGAGAAATGTAATACCCCGAAAATTTTTACAGTAAAATATTATCCGTGATATAGTAAAATAAGGAAATAAAGTGACAAAAAGGGAATTTTTGAGCGATGTCAATATTGAGAAGTATATTATGATATATTAATTCAAGAAAGGACTAAATTGCAAAGATGAGAAAAGTCTTGTTGCACAAGAGTAAATACTCAAAATTTAAGGGGTTGAAGTGTAAATATAAAAAGTTGAAGGACCAATGGTGCAAATATTTTAAGGGTGGAATGATCTAGAAACCAAGAAAAATGGATGAATTAGGACCAAATTGAATAGGTACAAAGATTATGAGGGACTAAATCGCAATTTTACCAAATTAAGTGATGACTCAAGGATGGAATTCTAAAAGATCATGAAGGGCAAAATGGTCAATTAGTAAGAGAGAGAATTCTAGAATGTAATGATTATGTTGATGATATTTTAAATTAATTAATTAGATAAATATTATTTTACTAATATTTTATGAGATGTTTATTATTATTATATTATTATTTATTTATTATAAAAGGAAGGAAAGATGAAGAATTAACAACACATTTCCTTTCCCATGCAAACTAACGTAAGATAAGAAGAAGAAAAGAAGTTTGCTTTCTTTACAATTTAGTCCTTCCACCAAAAATTCATTAATTTCACCTAAAAATTGAAAGAATTTCCATAGCCATCAAGAGAGAAAGATAGCAAGAAGATGATGGGGAGCAAGGATATCAAGTTGGATTCAAGAAATCGAAGCTGGAGGAGAGAGAAAAATCAAGTTAAAGATTGAAGTCAATAAGAAAAGGTAAGTACATCAAGATTTCAATATGTTTTTAAGTTTGTTATTATTGATAAAGCATGGAAATAATGTTATAGTAGAGTTTTCTTACATAAGGTCCTATGTTCTTGATATGTTAGTGAAGAAAAAAATAAGAGAAAGTGATGAGAAATGGTGTAGAAAAAGAAAATAAGGATGTTATAACATGGTAATTAATATCTTGTACTAAAATAGTTTTGGACAGTAGCAGTAGTCTAACTTTGAAAAATCATAAAAAATTGTATAAATAGAATTATAGGATGAATAAAATATGAAAATAAAGCTTATTAAGTCTAGTTTCTAATAGAAGAAATTATGTAAGCAATGGAATTCTAAATCATGAGATATGATGAATTTTGTGAGACAAGGTCAGAATGATTTTGGGTTCCCCTATTCCAAATATGTAAAATCATAAAAAAATTGGATAAAAATAATTAGGGGCTTAAATTTATATGTTTAGAATCCTGAATGAGTCTATTTTTAATAGAAAAAAATATGAACATCATTCGAATTCTGTACAAGGAGATAGTTAATTTTTAGTAAAGAAGGGTCACAACTGTCAGACAGCAGAATAGGGGTGACTTTAAAGAATAAAATGTACTTATTGACTTAACCAAAAATTCTTAAAATTTTATGGTAAGAAGATATATGAGCTTAGTTTCAGGGAAAATTAGCAGATCTTAATTTGAAGTCCTATAGCCCCAGATATAAATAATTTAGTGACTATGACACAGATGGACAGCTTGAATATTTATAAAAGTAAATAATAAAGATTATAGATAATGTTACTTACAAGTGTGCTACATACATCAAGGATGTGGAATGCAGAGGAGGAGGAGGAAAACATATATGAATATTCATTAAGCATGGCTAATTTGCATATTTTAGGCTTAGGGACTAAATTGAATAAAAGTAAAACTTTATGGCTAATTTTGTAAAAATGTCAGAAATGACCAAATTGCATGAAATGGATTATTTTATTATTTAAATTACAAAATTGAATAAAATTATTAATTTAGTTCAAGATCGGGGGAAAACATGTTTTAGGGATTAAATTGAAAAGTGTTGAAATTATGGAAAATTCTGATATTTTATAGAATTCATGGACTGTTATCAATATATATGAGAATAATAGTTGGAAATAAGGATTAAATTGCAAGAATTTTATTTCCCTGACCCTAAGGACGAAATTGTCATTAATTAAAAGTTTAGGGGAAAAATGGTAATTTTGCCTAGAGCATTAATTAAATGCATTAGAAGATGAAATGAATGAAAATGATGATCAAATTTTTTTATAAAGATCCGGACGACTCAAATATGAGACTTGATCGTGGAAAAGAAAAGATATCGGATTAATGAAATTATACACACAAACAAGCAATGAGGTAAGTTCGTGTAACTTGAATTATATTCTTAAATGCTTGAAATGCATGTTTTTGATATGAATATGATTTGAATGTTCATTATATGGAAATTTATGAAACATTGATATATTTGATAAAATGGGAAGAAATCTCGTTTGAATGAAAGGAACATTCGATGGATCTCTAAAAAGGAATTGACGGTAAAAAGGATCTAGCCCGAACGGGTGATCCTATCCTGATATAGCCCTCCAGAAGAATATGTGTAAAATGCATTTAGCCCGGACGGGTAATCTGAATTAGGGTCTGAATTTAGCCTGGACTGGTAATTCAGATCCAAGCTCATTAGAGTAATTGTCGTTGCAGAGGATTTAGCCTGGACTGGTAATCCTGACAATACTCTATGAGTTTATATTACAGGGAATTTAGCCTGGACTGGTAATCCCACTATAAGGATGAGGTTCGTGGGAGTGTGCTCTCTGATATGAAATGTGTAAGACCATGGTTGAAAGATACCATGATAGCCTGATATGAAATGTGTAAGACCATGGTTGAAAGATACCATGGCAACCTGATATGAAATGTGTAAGACCATGGTTGAAAGATACCATCGCAACGTGATATGAAATGAACAAGACCATGGTTGAAAGATACCATGGCAACATGACAGAAAATGAGTAAGACCATAGTTGAAAGACACTATGGCATCATGTCAAAGATAAATAAGACCGTGGATGGGAGACGCTCTAACATCTGTTGAACAATTGATATTCAGGTAATATGTATCAGATGACGAATGGTTATATGAAATAATTATGAAGATAGATAAGCGAAATAAGTATAAGTACATGGAATATAATTTATGTTAAGTTTGATATAAGCTATTACCGGAATAAATATACATAAAATATATGGAAATGATGGAGCATGAAATATTGATATAATGAAATGAATGATATATGCTTATGAAGAAATGGTAAGAGCATGATATGTTTCATGACATGCACATACATGATTATCTTTGATATGTTGATACAAGGAAATTATGTAAGTTGAGACTATTATTAAACTCAAGTGCGATATGTCGAGAAAATAGATATATCAATGTTGAATTTATATGAGATATGTGCAAGTATACTAACAATGTTGCTGTTTGATGCTTATACAAGTGTCAAACTGTTGATTGAATGGTAATATATTTATTTATATGATGCATTGAATCGGTAAGTATTAAAATGTTTTTTTAGTGATCTGTAAATGGTAGTAATGCTCCGAAACCCTGTTCTGGCAGCGGATACGGATTAGGGGTGTTATATTTAGTGGTATCAGAGCTATGGTTTAGTCGATTCTCGGATCAAACGTAGTATATGTGAAGTCTAAAAACACATGTCATTATAATATGTGATAGTGTGATATCTCTCGACTCTAATGAGATTTGTTTTATTTATAGAAAGAGATGTTTTTCAACCAAGGTAATTCCGATAATGTTAAAAGCGATACTCAAGTATATGAGTAGAAAGTTGATTATGATAAATCGGTATAAAACAAAAGGTATGAATAAATGTTTTATAATACATGTCGATGATGAATATGATGCTATATGTATTATTAAAAGCAAATTATATTACTACATGAAATATTGTGCTGATGGCTAAATTACAAAATATATAAAAGTAATATATGAAGTACATGATAAGGATTATTAGAGAATTATGAATGAATAGTGAATTTTGAAATATATTACATGTATTGAAGATACAGAAGATATAAGTATATGAATTATTAGTACAAGGATTAAATTGTAAAGCATGTAAAAGTATCATGCGAAAGGTGTAAAAGTGATATGCGTGCATGAAATAATTTGCCCAAGTAGACAAGATTAGAACTACTAGTATATTAAGGGACCTCAGCATGCTTTCTGATTATTAGCACATTCAACACATTTGTACTTTCTGTATAGCACTTCAGTGTTCTCTGTTTAATAGTGCATAATAATGCACCTCTATATAAGTCCCATATATTTGAAGTGTTCTATCTAGTCTACTGGGCCTCTGCTAAGTAAAAAGTAAACAATTTTCGTTACGAGGTAAAGGATTATCTCTGAGTAAAAATGTTAGTTATGATGAAGTAGAACTCGTAAAAGTACGAATAAATGTTTTATAGTACTTGAGAATGATAAATGTTATATGAGTAAATATATGACAATTAAATTATGAGACTTTACGATCTATACCCCTTTACTAGTATAATTATATGCAATGAAATTCATGAGATTTATATTGATTAAGTTCAGAAGCGGAAAGTGAAAAGCTCAATGGTTGAACAATTGATAATGCAGTCGGAACTGAGAATGAGTTAATAAGTAAAGATGGGTTCTGAATAAAGATATCAGATTTTTCTTAAACTAGTTGAGATATACAGTATCACTGTTAAAGAAATAAGTTATTTATGGGAAAATCGATTTATTTAAATATGGTATTTACAGAATAGTTAACTGAAAATTTCTTCTGAATTAGTTTTTTTGAGTGAAGTAAATGATGTGAAATTATTGATGACTATACTAGTCAATAGATTGGTCAATAGATTGCAAAAATATTTGAATATAGCAATTATAACTGGGTTAGAATGATTTTGGGTTCCCCTATTCCAAATTTGTAAAATCATAAAAAAATTGGATAAAAATAATTAGGGGCTTAAATTTATATGTTTAGAATCCTGAATGAGTCTATTTTCAATAGAAACAAATATGAACATCATTCGAATTCTGTACAAGGAGATAGTTAATTTTTAGTGAAGAAGGGTCACAACTGTCAGACAGCAGAATAGGGGTAACTTTAAAGAATAAACTGTACTTATTGACTAAACCAAAAATTCATCAAATTTTATGGTGAGAATATACATGAGTCTAGTTTCAGGTAAAATTAGCGGATCTTAATTTGGATTCCTATAGCTCCAGATATAAATAATTTAGTGACTATGACACAGATGGACAGCTTAAATATTTATAAAAGTAAATAATAAAGATTATAGATAATGTTACTTACAAGTGTGCTACATACATCAAGGATGTGGAATGTAGAGGAGGAGGAGGAAAACATATATGAATATTCATTAAGGGTGTTACATTCAACCTTTCATACGACACAGCAGCAAAAAAAAACCCCTTTTGCATGCCACAAGACTCGAACTCAGGTCTCCTAGCAGAAGTAACACTTCACTAACCCTTGAACCAACAAGCTTTTTATGACACATCCTAACCATATTTATTTAAGAACACTACTGTCAGGAGACAGGGTTTAAGCAAGCCAAAAACAAAATTTTGTATAAGCCAAAGGTTGAACGCAGAACTTCTCCAATACCCCTTGGGACACTCAACCACTGAAGCAGACATGCATTTATGCATCACAACACACAAAAATAAATATTTATATTTTTGGGGTGTTACATTTAGTGTCATATAATAAATTTCCTTTCGAGTCTACTGAGTTTGTGGTTAGGTCGGTATGTGTTAGTTGATAAAGTTTGTAGAAACTATCCTTTAATGATTCAGGGTTGCAAATTTTTTGCTGATTTGATGTTACTACCCTTTGATGAGTTTGACGTGATTTTGTGTATAGATTGGTTAACTCTATATGATGCTGTTGTCAATTATAGATGAAAGCATATTGTGTTGAAATGTTAGAATGGTGAAAAGCTTCGAATTGAGTCAGATAGACTGGTTAGTGAATCTAATGTTATTTCGGCTATATCGGTACAGAAATATGTTAGAAAATGGTGTGAGGTGTATGTGAATATACAAATCTAATGTTATTTGATTCTAGAGTTTCCAAATTGAAGCTAGAATCGGTTCCAGTGGTATGTGAATATACAAATGTGTTTCCAGAGGAGTTACCAGGGTTACTACCGACCAGAGAGGTTGAATTTGCTATTGAGTTAATACCAGGAACATCTCTGATATCGAGTTGAAAGCATAATTGCAAGAGTTGATAGATAGGGGTTTTGCTCGACCCAGCTTTTCTCATTGGGGTGCTCCTATATTATTTGTTAAGAAAAAGGATGGATCCATGCAATTATGTATTGACTATCGATAACACAGTAAAGTCACGATCAAGAATAAGTCTCCATTGCCACGTATAGATGATCTGTTTAATTAGTTGAATGGTGCGACAATATTCTCAAATATCGATCTTCGTTTTGGATATTATCAGTTGCGAGTTAAAGAATCAAATGTGCTGAAAATCGCATTCAAAACCAGGTATGGAGATTATGAGTTTCTTATGATGCCATTTAGATTGACTATTACACTTGTTGTTTTTATGGACTTGATGAACAGAATATTTAGACCATATTTAGACAGATTTGTTGTTGTGTTTATTGATGATATCATGATCTATGCATGAGATGAGACAGAGCATGCCCAGTATTTGAGAATTATTTTGTAAATTTTACGCGAAAAATAATTGTTCTCTAAGTTTAGTAAATGTGAGTTCTGGCTACGAGAAGTTGAAGACATGTTGTATCGGCCAACAACATCAGAGTTGATCCGAGCAAAATTTCAACTGTGGTAGATTAGAAGCCTTTGAAAAATGTATCTGAGGTCAGAAGTTTTATAGGTTTAGTAAGATATTATAGAAGATTAATCAAGATATTTTTGATGATTGCTACACCATTGACGAGATTGTTGCAAAAAGATATTATATGGTCTGAAAAATGTCAGCAGAGTTGTAATAAGTTGAAAATGTTGTTAACCGAGAGCCCTGTGTTGGTTTACCCAGAGTCTGGTAAATAATTTGTGATTTATAGTGATGCTTCGTTGAATGGTTAAGGCTATGTTTTGATGCAAAAGGCCAAAGTGATAGTGTATGCTTCTAAACAGTTGAAGCTGCATGAAAAGAATTATCCGACTCATGATTTGGAGCTTGCAGCGATTGTATTTGCCTTGAAGATTTGGCGACACCAGTTGTGCGAAGAAAAATGTCATATCTTCATGGATCATAAAAGCCTGAAGTATTTAATGTCGCAAAAAGATTTGAATTTGAGACATCACAAGATTTGTACAGTTGGTTGAATTTGCATATAACAGTTTTCAATTGAGCATTAAAATGGCTCCATACGAAGCTTTGTATAGTCAGAAATGTTGAACTCTGTTATATTGGACTGAGCTCAGTGAGAAAAAGCTTTTCGAGGTTGATTTGATACGAGAAACTAAAGAAAAGGTTAAAGTGATACGCAACAGTTTAAAAGCTACTTCGGATCGACAGAAATCCTATGCTGATTTGAAAAGAAAAGACATCGAATTCCAATTTAGCGACAAAGTGTTTTTGAAAGTATTTCCCTAGAAGAAAGTTCTTATATTTGGTCATAAAGGAAAGCTTAGTTCGTGATTTATCGGGCCGTATGAGATTATTGAGAGAATCATACTGATAGCTCACTTATTAGCCTTGTCGTCAGAGTTAGAAAAGATTTATAATGTATTCCATGTATCTATGTTGTGATGGTACCGATCAGATCCTTCACATGTGATTACACCTATTGATGTTGAGATTTATCCAGATATGACATAAGTGAAGAACCGATTAGAATTCTAGCTTGAGAGGTTAAAGAATTGAGAAATAAAAGCATAGCTTTAGTGAAAGTTATCCGGAAACGCCATAGAATAGAAGAGGCTACTTGAGAACCCGAAGAAGCTATGAAAGTGCAATACCTGAACCTCTTTTTTGGGAAAATTTTTGGCGACGAAAATTTCTTTAGAGAGGGAAAGTTGTAACAGCTTATTTTCAGTGAAATTAGAATAGAGGTTCTGGGACCACAAATCTAATGAGTAAATTATTAAATTATTATTATTTTAAGGTCTACAGAATGTTAGTAGGGTTGTATAAAATTTTCGTTAAGAAATTTTGACGTTTGCATGCTTAATTAAGTGAAAAGGACTAAATCGTAAAAGGGGCAAAACTAAAGTTCTATTAGTTAAAGGTGTCAAATAGCTATGAAATTTAAATGTGAAAGGACTTAGATGGTAATTACACCATTTATGTTGATAGTGGATATTTATGGACATGGTTTTATTGAAATTATTAATATTTTTTAAAGGGAAAATTGGTAAAATGGTAAATAAATCATAAAAACAAAAGAAACAAAAGAGATATCATCTTCATCTCATATTATTCAACCAAATTTTACCATGGGAGCATGCTAGGGTTTGGCAAAACATAATCCCACTTGCATGGTATGCAATTTTGTCTTGTTTTTAATGATTTTTATGTTTTTGGGATTGTTGTAGTTTAACCTATCTAGCCTGGGATCAATTTGCAAAACTATTAAAGATGTAGGGTTTTGCCATGAATATGGTTGTATGGTTTTTGATGTTTATGGAGGATTATGTGTAACACCCCAAACCCGGCCTAGACGTTATGGCCGAATCTGGCACGTCACATTGAAGTGTTTTAGCGAAAACCTTGCTTTCATTGGAAAAACTTCCTTAAAATGAAAAAAAATCTCTTTTCAGTTGCGGAAGCTTTATTTAGAACATATGATTTTATGAAAACTCGTCATTTAAAAAATGAGTTGCGGAAACGTAGCATTTAAAAACACGTTCTACTTTTAATAAATATAAAGTATAAAAAAATGATAAAAATCCTAATTTGAAATATTAGCCAGAGGAAATACCTTGTTACAACCTAAAAAATTAAATAAATAAATAAATAAAAAATACACCTACACTCCTCAATCGACTTAAACTCGTCAAGATAATTTCCCTTCAAATTCTCCAATTTTATCACCATCATATCTACCCTTAATCCTCATCCTAATCCCCTTGGTTTTAGCCAAAAATTCCAATTTGAATTGCATTTAAATTGCTTCCACCGTACAGTACTTGAGCAGCAAAATTAAATTCTCCCTTTGTGCATAACCATAACATACTTCACGCCACTACACCAAAGGCGCTCTTGTGCCATATTCCATCCCTAACTATTTTTAAGGCCTATTAACCCGCAACCTGGTTATCCTAATAATATTTGCTACCATTCAGATTCAAACCCCTGATCTCTTGGCTACACTATTCATCCCTTGCCACCAAGCCACAAGCTCTTTTGTGTCGTTTCTCCTCCCTAATTAATTATAAACTCTTTCTGCTGACCTCCAGGTTGTCTAAAAAAAAACCCACAACTTCTGCTCATACTGCGACTTGAACCTAACACCTCTCCTTACTCCTAACGCCATCATGCCACTGGGCCAAGCGCATCCCTGTGTCGAATTTCCACCTAACATATTTATAAAGCCAAAACGCTAGCTACCTTACTAATCTTATGCGCAATAAAAAAAATTTTGCCAAGGCCAGGACTTGAACCCTGGACCTCCTGCTTACTACCCACACCTTTTGCCACTAGGCCACATGCTTCCTTATGTTAGATTTTACCAGGCCTTATTAATAAGCCTTCTACCTAAAGCTCAGGGTTCTTTAGAAAAAAAATGCAAAATTTTGCTAAAGCCCTGGATCGAACCCAGGACTTTTTGCACACTACCAACCCTTCCTAAATAATTTAACAATTAAACTGAACACACAATTATAAAATATTTAAACACCTTTATTTTATTCAAGCGGCCTTCTAACCGATCCCAAACTCAAGGCCCATTACTTCTAGGCCCAAAATCAAGGTGTTACAATTCACCCTTCCTAAAAAAATTCATCCCTGAAATTTCTAAATAATAGAGTGGTTGTGTATCAACTATCCCACTATTCTACCGCTGTGCACTCTGATCCTAATAATTTTAATACATATTCTAAACATCCTCCTATTGAAAACATTCTCAAACATACGCAAAATCAGTATCAAATTCAGATTCAAATGTTTTAACACAATCTGATATCTAAGGAAATCCTACTGAATATAGACAATCAATATCTTAAAACATATTGTGGTATATCAGTTCAACATAATTCAGTAGTAAGAGAACTTAGTTGGCTCGACGTCGGAGACCCGATGTGCCACACAATAGAATCTTTCAAAACAATTTTAAAATCCCAAAAACCAAGCCCATTTCACAGCCCAAGTTTTGAAACTGGGCTCTGATACCACTAAATGTAACACCCCAAACTCGGCCCGGACGTTATGGCAGAATCTGGCACGTCACATTGAAGTGTTTTAGCGAAAACCTTGTTTTCATTGGAAACACTTCCTTAAAACGAAAAACCTTAATTACTTTGTAAAATCTCTTTTCAGTTGCGAAAGCTTTATTTAGAACATATGATTTTATGAAAACTCGTCATTTAAAAATTGAGTTGCGGAAACACAATATTTAAAAATAGATATGGTTTAGGAAACCACATTCTACTTCTAATAAATATAAATCATAAAAAAATGATAATAATCCTAATTTGAAATATTAGCCAGAGGAAAGACCTTGTTACAACCCAAATCAAATAGAAATAATTTAAAGTCAATTTATTAAAAATTATATAAAGACTAAGTCTAAACTTTTTATGCTAGTTGGCCACCTCCGAGTCCCTCCATCCGTCGAACCGCCTACTGAGGATCACCTGAAAAGTTTAGAAGGAAGGGTGAGTTTTTAAAACTCAGTGTGTACAACCCTCAATAAGTATAAAGCAATCGTTAGTCATTTTGGACCAGAGCCCAATTCAATAATGGTGGTCTCTAGGCCTTAGCCCAAATTAGCCTCAGTTGGGCCGAAGCCCACATCGCAATAATATCACAACAATATCATACATGCAATGCAATGCAGTGCAATCCCATCCCAATAATACATCTGCTACACACCAGCTCTGTCCCCCGACACATCATGTGGGGATATAAATATCGACCCACCCAACTGATACACATCCATGGTAGCTCGGTTGCGGAACTACCTTCATTTACACATTGGGCTTAAAAGCCATCGGTGGATCCACGATTGTCAAGCAACCATGCGATCCTCATATACTTCCTCCGTTCCATAATACCCAACCCATATGCAACCTAAGCAGAATATCATATGTATTCAGTAGATATGCATGTCACATCCATAAAATTTACATTCAACACCTAAAGGGTATTCGGTCATTTTCGCCCTTAGGGGCATTTCGGTAATTTTCCTTTTATTACAGTTTTCACTTACCTTGGCATGTTAACAAATCTCGTGAGCTAAGATGAACGAATACTATGCACCAGGTAGGATTCCAGAGAAGAGGAGGTGAGTCATTAAGACCGCTTAAGTACCAAGTTCTTCCCAAATCCAATCCTAGACATGCATATACCAGTTGCCACAACTTAACCCTATGACTTGTCCACGGTCGCAATATATTAATTAAGTTTTATGTAGTCATCATATACTAGGCCCAAAACCCCTTACAAAGCCTAGTCAAGTTCACATACCTGCATATGGCCCACTAGGCCCAATCACATTTATATGGCCCATTAGGCCCAAATCACATTTATATGGCCCATCAGGCCCAATTCACATTTATAGTCATGCTCGCATACGGTTTTCCATCACATAGCATCAATTATCAATTTTTGTCTATTATGGGCCCAATAGCCCATCAAGCCCATTAAGTCTATTCTGGCCCGGTTGGCCAATTCATAGCCCAAGCCCATGAAATCGCGCATGGTGTAACACCCCAAACCTAACCCAGATGTTACGGCTGAATTCGGCGGGTCATATTAAAGTGTTATTCGAAAACCATGTTTTCATTGAAAACACTTCTTGATGTAAAACTCATTGGAGCGTTATTGTAAAACTCATGTTTTAATTAAAAATCTTTGAAAAGAATATTTTCGTTATAGATTAAAGTGAATGGAAGCTGTGCACCAGGTAGGAAGCCAGAAAAGAGGTGGTGAGTCTATTGGACTGCTTAAGTACCAGGCTCTTCATGGATCCAATCCTAGACATGCACACATCCATTGCCACACTTAAAGCACATTACTTGTCCACGAACAACAAATTAAGTTTAAGTCCATTTAAAATATTTATTTCCTTTGAAAACATTTACATTGTGGAAGCTTTGCTCGGCAATCATGATATTTTGAAAATAAGTAACTTTTATAAAACGCGCCCTAGAGCTAACCAATCTAATAACCCAAAACATTAAAAATAATAAAAAGAGCAGCCTTATTACAACTTAAACCAGAATAAAAATAATCAAAATAATAAATACGAAACTTATTTTAAAGAAAACAAAAACTTAATCTTCGTGGCCACTCTGAATCCCGCCCAGCTCCAAGTCCACCAACTAGGGCTCACCTGCAAGGATGGAAGAGAAATGGGGTGAGTTTGGAAAACTCAGTGTGTAAAGTATCCCAACCAGAGCCCAAGTCGGTTCAAGCTTTACTGGGCCTAAGCCCTATTCAGAAATCAGTGTTAACTGGGCCTTAGCCCATATCAATATTAATCTGGGCCATAGCCCCTTACAGTATCAGAGTATATTGGGCCTAGCCCATATCAGTATCAATCTGGGCCGTAGCCTTATTACAAGTCGAGATATATTGGGTCTTACCCATATTAACATAGTTGGGCCTGCTTCAATATAGTTGGCCCATAACAAAATAGTCTCATATGATTAATCCATGATAACCCCATCCAACCCTGCACTTGCCTCCGTCCATCCCTACACTTCCTGTGGGGAATAAATCACCCACGCCATCCCTACACTTACAGTGTTAGCACCGGTTGCGGCACTAACTATAATCTGCAGCAAAGCTGCTTATATCAGAATATGTGGCACAACCACCAGAACGGGTTCTTCCTCCATAACATAACCCAGATCCCATGCAACAGATATACATGTCATGGCATACAACAAACAGAATCAGAATATCATGCATTTCAGTCAAAATTAACCCACCCTAGGGGTATAACGGTCATTTTGCACCAAAAGGTAAAATGGTAATTTTCATACTTAGGGGTAGTTTAATAAAATTTACTATCCTAGAGTTTACATACATATTCTTAACATTAACACATTAACAAAAGCACTTACTGAGTGTTTTTACCGAATTGGGCCCGTTGGCCCACTAACTCATTTTCGGCCCATTAAGCCCAAATATACTGAAGTGCACGAAATTGCGCACTCTGCAATCATACTGCTTGCGATTGCCAAAATTAACCTCCAAAGCACCTCACAAGCGCTCGCACGCTCGCAAGTTCACAAATGCCGGCTTTTCGGCTTTTCGGCTTTTGCCGATCTAGTCTATGAGTGGGTGTCGTTTACACACCTGTTTGCGACGAAATGCTGACGAGTTCCACACACGAACTGCCTACAATCAATTACTAATACGTTAATTATAAATCCATAGCAACTTATCTGCAAAACTCCTTACTAAAAATTAACCATTAACACTTTAGGCACTAGTGTTCTTACCTTTGCCGAAAAAATGGACTAGATCTAATTCTGGTCGTTCCAAATATCCAAGCCCTCGATTAGTAGCCTTTAATCCACACTATAGGAACACAAATTAGATATCACCACTAAACCCTTTGAGTACAATCAATAGGCACCCTTTGCATATAGGGTTTTTCGGCTTTTACCTTAATTCGTGAATGACGAAAGAAAGATTCGAGCGTTTACCTATATCGTTATGACTCCCAATCGATTGTAGATCCAACCACCGCACAAGAAGGGAAAATACTCAACCAAGGGTTCTGCCTTTGCAGTACCTCAAAGTAGTAAGATTTCAGTTTTGGAAGAAAAGATAAGACGTTTGGCTTCAATGGAAATTCGGCTAACCAGTTTTGTTGAGGATTTATGAGAGAAAAGAAGAAGAAGAATATGAAGGATTTAGGTTCGGCAAAAAGATAGGATGAGAATCGGCAAGAGGAGAAAGAAAAGAGAAGAGGGGAGGAGATGAGAGAAGGAAAGAAAAGAATAAAAAATAGAAGAAGGAAAAAAATAAATCCAAAATATACGACATTTAATATAGCTATAGCCGAAAGAGTGCCTTTCGGCATAGTAATTCTTTTTAAATTCCAATTCTCTAATTTGCTCCTTGATTTTTGGCCAAATTCAAAGTTTGATTGAATTTCATTCGTACTCCCAACCAATCAGCAGCCTTATCCACCTGCTTGCACCGCTTTAGCATGCTGCCAAGAGTCCTGGTCAGACCCCAATTCCTTCCCCACGCATGCAGCAAAAATCCAAACATTACATGCGCGATCTACAGCTCGAACCCCAAACCTCCGTCTACATTGCGCCCACACCCGTGCTACTGGCCACTGCACCATGCTTCCTTCCTTACTAATGTATGGTCACAATTAATTATAAACCTTACCTGCTTCAGTTCTAGCCCACTTTAAAAATTAAACAGAATTCGCCCGCGTACGAACTCAAACCTGCGCCCTCTCCATAAGCCCAACACGTTGCTGCCACTGAGCCACAGGCACTTCTTGTGACATAGCTCGGTTGCAATTATTCTTAAACCTTACTTTAGTGCGATCTAGCTTCTTAAAATAAAAAACAAGCCTTTGCGTGTGCCAACCTTCGAATCTAGGCACTATACCACACTCCCAGCGCCTCTGCCACTAGGCCGAGCTTCCCTTTTGTGTTACCTTTTAACCCTAACATTATATAACACTTCCCTGCGTCGTTCCCTGATATAAAGAAAAATAAAACTCTTTTGCACATGTTGGGAGTCGAACCCCAACTCTCCTTCCCACTACCTAGCATGCTTAGCCACTAGGCCAGGTGCTCCTTTATGCTAAAACTCAGCCCAAATTATTAATAAGGCCTACTGCCCAGATTCCCTAAGGTAGCATAAAATTAAAATTTTTCTAGAGTCTTAAACACCAAAACAACAATACTTTTATAATTATATATATTCCCTATCTAATAATAATAATTATAATAATAATTTTATAAATATATCTAATAATAAAAATTTAAAATATCAATAATACAATAAATAATAATAATTTTCATAAATTTTTTTCAAACATACATGCAGTAATATTTTTCTAATAATAATTTTATCTCATAATACTAATTAAAATTTTGTAAAAATTTAAAATATTCGTAATAATAAATATAGTAAAAATTTTCTAGTAGTAATTCAAATTTTTTTTCTTAAACGGTAATATTTAAAACTTCCTAATTATTCAGGTTTCCTTCTATCCGAATCCTAGACTCAAAGCCCAACTCTTCTAGGCCCCAAAAATTGGGGTGTTACAATTCCACTTCCCTTAAAGAAATTTCGTCCTCGAAATTTCAAACTACCAACTAACCGTATAACTCCAGTCAACCCACTATGCTTCTGCTGCGCACTCTAAAAAAAATAATTCTTAGTACGACCCCAAACATCTAATTACCAAAGTAAAGAAACATCTATCAAGCATGCATTCAATTCATAACACACACTTAAATAGGATAAACTTGGCAATCCCGAGCTCGATGCTCCCTGGACCCATATCTAAAGCATGCTCCTGTCTTCCTAAGGCATTCACCTGTATGACGCCCGCTGCAATTCTTGCAAGCTGGAAAGTTTGGTCGTTTCTTAACATGTTTCACAGAACGAAGCTCGGTCTTCTAAGAACTAGAATCCTTCCTCTTCTTACACTCCAAGCACCCCGCTTGAAACATTTCCCTAATTTCCTTAACCTTGGTCCCCAATACTTCTTCTACCACTTTCCTTACTAACTCGACTAGTGCCTCAGTCCCAATCTCCGAGTTACCGCTACCTAAAGTTGGCAGACTTTGCTTATCCTCAGTATCCATATCAACACTCTACATTATCAGCATGCATAACAATAAGTACCAAGATCTCGATTCAAAAATAATACTTATTTATACATGTTATGCAGAGATAGTATTTTAAAGTTTCTATTTTCATAGCCTAGCTATAGTCTCATATATTCTAGGGTTTTTAGTATTATCCTAGCTATAATGTCATGATATGGTCTCAGTTCTATCTACAGTAATATCTTAATACAATGTAGTATGAGTGACAGGAATACTTACAGACTTGGTGCCAGGGATTCAGTGTGCCACATTATCAGATTTTAGACAAACGCAAAAGATTTAGGCCTTTAAAATCCATTTCTCAAACATTTGATTTAAAGAAACCAAGTTTGAAAATTTATCTCCTTTAACCAGAAAATTTATTTTCAAAAGTCAGATTTTTTTCCAAAAATACCCTCTTTGGGTTTAAAGTTTTGAAAACCTTTTTGGACCTGATCCACAGCCGAGTTGTTACAACCTAGGCTTTGATACCACTAAATGTAACACCCCAAACCCGGCCCAGACGTTACGGTCGAATTCGGCGAGTCACATTGAAGTGTTTTTCAAAAACCATGTTTTCATCGAAAACCCTTCTTTATGTAAAACTCATTGGAACGTTATTGTAAAACTCATGTTTTAATTAAAAATCTTTGAAAAGAATATTTTCGTTATAGATTAAAGTGAATGGAAGCTGTGTACCAGGTAGGAAGCCAGAAAAGAGGAGGTGAGTCTATTGGACTACTTAAGTACCAAGCTCTTCATGGATCCAATCCTAGACATGCACACATCCATTGCCACACTTAAAGCATATTACTTGTCCACGAACAGCAAATTAAGTTTAAGTCTATTTAAAATATTTATTTCCTTTGAAAACATTTACGTTACGGAAGCTTTGCTCGGTAATCGTGATATTTTGAAAATAAGTAACTTTTATAAAATGCACCCTAGAGCTAACCAATTTAATAACCCAAAATATTAAAAATAATAAAAAGAGCGGCCTTATTACAACTTAAACCAGAATAAAAATAATCAAAATAATAAATGCGAAACTTATTTTAAAGAAAACAGAAACTTAATCTTCGTGGCCACTCTGAATCCCGCCCAACTCCAAGTCTACCAACTAGGGCTCACCTGCAAGGATGGAAGAGAAATGGGGTGAGTTTGGAAAACTCAATGTGTAAAGTATCCCAACCAGAGCCCAAATCGGTTCAAGCTTTACTGGGCCTAAGCCCTATTCAGAAATCAGTGTTAACTGGGCCTTAGCCCATATCAATATTAATCTAGGCCATAGCCCCTTACAGTATCAGAGTATATTGGGCCTAGCCCATATCAGTATCAATCTGGGCCGTAGCCTTATTACAAGTCGAGATATATTGGGTCTTGCCCATATTAACATAGTTGGGCCCGCTTCAATACAGTTGGCCCATAACAAAATAGTCTCATATGATTAATGCATGATAACCCCATCCAACCCTGCACTTGCCTCCGTCCATCCCTACACTTCCTGTGGGGAATAAATCACCTACGTCATCCCTACACTTACAGTGTTAGCACCGATTGCGGCACTAACTATAATCCGCAGCAAAGCTGCTTATATCAGAATATGTGGCACAACCACCAAAACGGGTTCTTCCTCTATAACATAACCCAGATCCCATGCAACAGATATACATGTCATGGCATACAACAAACAGAATCAGAATATCATGCATTTCAGTCAAAATTAACCCTAAGGGTATAAGGGTCATTTTGCACCTAGGGGTAAAATGGTAATTTTCATGCTTAGGGGTAGTTTAATAAAATTTACTATTCTAGAGTTTACATACATATTCTTAACATTAACACATTAACAGAAGCACTTACCGAGTGTTTTTACCGAATTGGGCCCGTTGGCCCACTAACTCATTTTCGGCCCATTAAGCCCAAATATATCGAAGTGCATGAAATTGCGCACTCTGCAAGCATACTGCTTGCGATTACCAAAATTAACCACCAAACCACCTCACAAGCACTCGCACGCTCGCAAGTTCACAAATGCTAGCTTTTCGGCTTTTCGACTTTTCGGCTTTTGCCGATCTAGTCTATGAGTGGGTGTCGTTTACACACCTGTTTGCGACGAAACACTGACGAGTTCCACACACGAACTACCTACAATCAATTACTAATACGTTAACTATGAATCCATAGCAACTTATCTGCAAAACTCCTTACTAAAAATCAACCATTAACACTTTAGGCACTAGTGTTCTTACCTTTGCCGAAAAAATAGACTAGATCTAATTCTGGTCGTTCCAAATATCCAAGCCCTCGATTAGTAGCCTTTAATCCACACTATAGGAAAACAAATCAAATATCACCACTAAACCCTTTGAGTACAATCAACAGGCACCCTTTGCATATAGGGGTTTTTTAGCTTTTACCTTAATTCATGAATAACGAAAGAAAGATTTGAGCGTTTATCTATATCATTATGACACTACTCCCAATCGATTGTAGATCCAACCACTGCACAAGAAGGGAAAATACTCAACCAGAGGTTCGGCCTTTGCAGTACCTCAAAGTAGTAAGATTTTGATTTTGGAAGAAAAGATACGAGGTTTGGCTTCATTGGAAATTCGGCTAACCAGTTTTGTTGAGGATTTATGAGAGAAAAGAAGAAGAAGAATATGAAGGATTTAGGTTCGGCAAAAAGATAGGATGAGAATTGGCAAGAGGAGAAAGAAAAGAGAAGAGGGGAAGAGATGAGAGAAGGAAAGAAAAGAATAGAAAATAGAAGAAGGAAAAAAATGAATCCAAAATATACGACATTTAATATAGCTATGGCCAAAAGAGTGCCTTTCGGCATAGTAATTCTTTTAAAATTCTAATTCCCTAATTTGCTCCTTGATTTTTGGCCAAATTCGAAGTTTGAATTCATTCAAACTCCCAACCGATCAGCAGCCTTATCCACCTGCTTGCAGCGCTTCAGCATGCTGCCAAGAGTCCTGGTCAGACCCTAATTCCTTCCCCACGATGCAGCTAAAATCCAAACCTTGCGTGCGCAATCTATAGCTCAAACCCCAAACCTCCGTCCGCATTGCGCCCACGCCCGTGCTACTGGCCACTGCACCATGCTTCCTTCCTTAATAATATATGGTCACAATTAATTATAAACCTTACCTACTTCTGGCCCACTTTAAAAATTAAACAAAATTCGCCCGCATACGGACTCAAACCTGCGCCCTCTCCATATGCCCAACACGTTGCTGCCACTGAGCCACAGGCACTTCTTGTGACATAACTCAGTCGCAATTATTCTTAAACCTTGCTTTAGTGCGATCTGGCTTCTTAAAATAAAAAACAAGCCTTTGCGTGTGCCAACTTCCCTTTTGTGTTACCTTTTAACCCCAACTTTATATAACACTTCCCTGCGTCGTTCCCTGATATAAAGAAAAATAAAACTCTTTTGTACATGTTGGGAGTCGAACCCCAACTCTCCTTCCCACTACCTAGCATGCTTAGCCACTAGGCTAGATGCTCCTTTATGCTAAAACTCAGCCCAAATTATTAATAAGGCCTACTGCCCAGATTCTCTAAGGTAGCATAAATTAAAATTTTTCTAGAGTCTTAAACACCAAAACAACAACACTTTTATAAATATATATATATTTTCCCTATCTAATAATAATAATTATAATAATAATAATTTTATAAATATATCTAATAATAAAAATTTCAAATATCAATAATACAGTAAATAATAATAATTTTCATAATTTTTTTTCGAACATACATGCAGTAATATTTTTCTAATAATAATTTTATCTCATAATACTAATTAAAATTTCGTAAAAATTTAAAATATCTGTAATAATAAATATAGTAAAAATTTTCTAGTAGTAATTCAATTTTTTTTCTTAAACAGTAATATTTAAAACTTCCTAATTATTCAGGTTTCCTTCTATCCGAATCCCAGACTCAAAGCCCAACTCTTCTAGGCCCCAAAAATCAGGGTGTTACACATGGGGCCTCAGACAACCTATCAGTTTCCATCTCACAAGTGTTTGCGCACTCACAAGACTACCATAGCCAAACTTTCAGCTTTTCAGCATTTTGACTTTTGCCGATCTACTTGTGTGTGCAGTGTGTGTACACACCTTCGGCTTTATATCAAGTTATCATAGGGTAGAAGTACACACCTTATCACCTGGAGTACTAAGTATTCATAATCGCATAAACCTATATTCAACGTTATATTCCATTAGTCACATTCCATTAATTCAAAATAAATCCACTACTTACCGAAGAACCACCTATACTTGCCTTGACTAGATTGGTCGACTGCGATCTGCCAATGTAACTCGAAATCTGACGTAGTCCCCCTTCCGCATCCAGGCGGAAAGTCCCTAACAGCTGACACCTTACGTCACTTAAACTTGGGAGCCTTTATCCCAACCTCTCTGCTAGAACCCCCTTTTTCCATCAGCGATCACACTCTTGAATGAGAGGGAAAAACAGAAATAAATGGAGAAACCGTAGGTTAACGAAATTTTTTGAAAGTATAAAAAAGAATCAGCTTTTAAGAGTGTAGAAATGAAAGAACTTAGAAATATTTAACAAAAGCCGAAGAAGATCTAATTCACTTACCGATTGCGAGATTGCTTTCCAAAAAGAAATCAAATTCCTAAAGTCTATGAATCGGCTTTTAATTGAAAAAGAAGCAGTCAGCTAAGTTCAAGAGGGAAGAGATTGATTCGATTAAAATAGGGAAGAAAAGATCAAGAATTTGGCTTAAAGAAAAGAGGAGGTGATATGCGACTGAAGCACACAAAAACAACAAATGTCGTTACTCACTCGTATGACACACATATTTATACTAAAAAAATAAATAAATAAATAAAATACACCTACACTCCTCAATCAACTTAAACTCGTCAAGGTAATTTCCCTTCAAATTCTCCAATTTTATCACCATCATATCTACCCTTAATCCTCATCCTAATCCCCTTCATTTTAGCCAAAAATTCCAATTTGAATACTTGAGTAGAAAAATTAAATTCTCCCTCTACACGTGCCTCCACTCGAACTCCGGACCTCAAGGTTACTCTACCTCCCCATACGCTGCTAGCCACTATACCACATCGTTTCTTATGCTACCATTCGGTCTCAATTAATTATAAGGCTTATATGCCTAAGCCTCAGTTTTCTTAAAGAATAAAAATTTAAACTTTGTCAGGCCGGGGATTCAAACTTGCTCCCTCTCTTATGCCATATTCCATCCCTAACTATTTTTAAGGCCTATTAACCCGCAACCTGGTTATCCTAATAATATTTGCTACCATTTAGATTCAAACCCCTGATCTCTTGGCTGCGCTATTTGTCCCTTGCCACCAAGCCACAAGCTCTTTTGTGTCGTTTCTCCTCCGCAATAATTTATAAACTCTTTCTGCCGACCTCCAGGTTGTCTAAACAAAAACCCACAACTTCTGCTTAAGCTGTTACTTGAACCCAGCATCTCTCCTTACTGCTAACGCTATCACGCCACTGGCCAAAGTGCATCCTTGTGTCGAATTCCCACCTAACATATTTATAAAGCCTAAACGCTAGCTTCCCTACTAAAAAATTTTGCCAAGGCCTGGACTTGAACCCTGGACCTCCTGCTTACTACCCACACCTTTTGCCACTAGGCCACATGCTTTCTTGTGTCAAATTTTACCAGGCCTTATTAATAAGCCTTCCATCTAATGCTCAGGGTTCTTTAGAAAAAAATACAAAATTTTTCTAAAGCCTTGGATCGAACCCAGGACTTTTTCCATACTACCAACCCTTCCTAAATAATTTAACAATTAAACTAAACACACAATTATAAAATATTTAAACACCTTTCTTTTATTCAAGCGGCCTTCTAACAGATCCCAAACTCAAGGCCCATTACTTCTAGGCCCAAAATCAGGGTGTTACATTATGAGTCCTTATTGTTAAATAAATAGGTTTTGTAAAGGGAATTTTGATGAAATTGTCATTTAGGGACTTATTTGTAAAAATGTTAAAACTTTATGTTAAATCCATGAAATGGTGATTTGTATGAGTTGATAGATGTCCGTAGTGAATTTGGCTAGCATGAAATGAGGATGAAAATGTAACAGCCCGATTTTAGCTAAATCGAAACAGTGGTTCCAAAACCACAAATTTGAAGTCAAAAAATTATTTTAATATTATTTTTGGTATTTATAGCATGTTATTTGATGTGTGAAATTTTCATGAGCTAATTTTATTGATTGGTTGCTTAATTCGGTAAAATGGACTAAATCGCATAAAATGCAAAAGTATTGTTCTATTAGAAAAAAGGAGTCAAATAGCTATGGTTTATTAAATTTAGGGTAGTTATGTTGTAAATAGACCATTATAAGGGTAAGTAGGGAAAGATGGACATGCATAAATGAATTTTAATGGTTTATATTAAAGGTTAATATGGTAATTTGGTTATTTTAAGTATAATAATAAAACAAAAACATAATTTTAAGGCTATCATCTTTATCTAGATGATTTTGAATAAGAAAAAGACACTATTTTTGTGTTTTGAAGGTTCGACCATGGTACTTTGAGAATGCAAGTCCATTTTTGTTCGATTTTTGATGATTTCTATGTTTTTGTAATCATTGCAGCTCAATCTAGCTAGCCGAAACCTTTAATTTCAAAACTGTTAAAGATTTTAAGAGTTTCCATTGATGATTTTATGTGTTCTTTGATGTTTAATGTTGAAATATGAAAGCTTGATATAGATTTTCAAGTTTTGTAAAGTGATTTTTGACGAAAATGCATAATAGGGGTTAAATGGAGAAAATGTGAAAAATATTGGTTAAAAGTGTGAATAAATGAAAATATTGGGCTGTTAAGGGCATTATGGTAATTCGAATAGCATGGGTTAGTCTTGAATTTCATTAATTTGCAATTTTGTGAAATAAAGACTAAATTGTGAAAAATGTGAAATCTGTGGGGAAAAAGTGTAAATGTGTTTTAAAGTGTATTTTAGACTAAATTGAATGGATAAGTTAATTTTGAATATAATTAGCTCAAGAAAAGTGGAATACGGACTTGGATCAGGGAAAAGATAAAGTTATCGACTAATCGACTCGATTCGTTGTTTTAGCGTCCGAGGTAAGTTTGTATGTATTAAGCATTGTAATAATTATGCTTTAGTGCTTTGATATTGCATAAGTTGTATATATAGGAGTACAAATATGTGTGATTCGACATAGCTTCAGCTATATATGGCACTTAGTGTGCGATTCGATATAGTTTCGGCTATAAATGGCACTTAGTGTGCAATTCGACATAGCTTTAGCTATATATGGCACTTAGTGTGCGATTTGAGATAGCTTCAGCTATGTATAGCACTTAGTGTGTGAGATATCAAGTATGGCACTTAGTGTGCAAGACATTGACTATTCAACAACATTCTGTGTATGTATGAACTTGTTATGGATTGGTATAGGTATGTACATGTATATTACAAGCTTAAAAATTGAAGAAGATACAAAGTTTGAATATAAGCTTATGAATAAGCAGTTGAAAGGTTTTTTAGTAATCATAAAGTACATGATAATATGTTTAAATTGATGAATGTTGTATTTGTGATTAGTTAAGTCTATATCATACGAGCTTACTAAGCTATGAAGCTTACTTTGTGTTATTTTCTGTATTTTATAGTGAATCAAGGCTAGCTCGAATTTGGGAGTCATTAGGCATATCATCACACTATCAAACATCTAAGTTGGCACTTTTGGATTATACATTTTTGGCATATGGCATGTATAAACTAGATGTGGTATTTTGGTTGTGATTATAACTATGAGATTTGGCTTGTAAATTGTATATGTTTTGGTCTGTATATATATAGCCATGAGTGATGGCTTATTTTGGTCTGTTTGGTATGAATATGGTTATGTTTTTATAGTTTCTCAAATGGTTAATTGATTTGTGGAGTATAAAATGCTTAAGAAATGCATTGATAATGTGTGATTTTAGATGTTTTGGCGGTTATTTATAAGGAAGTTATGTGAGTGTGAATTATGGTAAATGAACTATATAGATTGATTTGTTTTGGCATGTATTTGGCTAAGTAAATGGTAGTGATTTGAGATTTGGAATAGATGAAATTATAATAGCATGAATTGTGCATTTGGTTGATGATTTTGGCTACCTAATTGTATGATGAAATGGTACCATTTTTGTTGTTTAGGTGAGCATGAATAAGGGTGGAAAATTGGCCTTACAAATGGCCTATTTTTGTCCACACGGGCGTGTGTCTCAGCCGTGTGTGACACACGGTCATGTTACGCAGCCATGTGTCCCCTGGTGATGAAATTGAATTGAAGTCAGTATGTTCCATACGGTCTCATAGACGAGCCTGTGATTGGTCGTGGTACAAGTTAGTATACTCCCTAATTGGAACAGGGCCTAGCACACGGGCTTGTGACTTGGCCGTGTCACATAAGTCAGTATACCCTACAGTTTTGGAACGGCCTAGCCTACGGCTTGGCACAAGGGCGCGTGTGGTCACTTCAAAGGGCACACGGGCTAGACACACGGACGTGTGGTTGGCCATGTGACCCAAGTCAGTATGAATGCCCTGTTTCCACATGGCCTGAGACATGGGCGTTTCTGGAGCCGTGTGAGGCACACGACCTGTTCATATGGGCGTGTGACCTCTGTATGGTTGAAATATTTCTAAGTTTCCAAAATTTTAATATGTTATTGGTTTAGTCCCAATCCACTTCTGAAGTATGTTTAAGGCCTCGTAGGCCCTTATAAAGGACAATGTGATTGTGTTGAATGATTTATGTGAATGAATGCTTTATTCTTGATAAATGTATGTTATATGTTGTGAATTGATCGGTAATACCTCGTAACCCTACTTTGACAACGGATACGGGTTAGGGGTGTTATAGAAAATGCTTAGATTTCAATTTACCAACTTAAGAACTAAACTATAAAAATTAAAATGTTAGGGGAAAAATTGTAATTTTGTAAAAATATGAAATGTGGATTGAATTGAATAGTGGAAGTATTAAATGAAATGAATTTATCTATTTAGATTAAGATGGACCTCGTATGGATTTAGATTAGGGAAAAGCAACAATCTCGGTTTGATTGACTATGTTTTTACGCTTTATTTGTCGAGGTAAGTTCGTATGATTGAATAACATTTTAATGTTATATTGATCTTTATGTTAATGTATTATTTTTCATGTAACTAAATGATGTATATCCAACGATGTTACAATAGTTATTGAGCCCTGTTTGAACCATAGGAATTTGTAGGATACAAATGACATCTTATTAGGGTATTCATGTTTTGAGTGTTGGTCTTGAATGTCCTACCGATGGCTAAGGTCCTGCATTTGTTGCAAATACTCCACAACTCATGTGAGCAGCATCGTGTAGCTTACATTCCGACCCACAGCTTGTGTGAGCAGGCCCATTTCACAACTCATGTGACCAATGATGTAAAGGAAAAGGAAAGGTTATAGGCTTAGCACACTTCATGTGAGCTTCCCCATGTATCTGATGTTATTCTGAATGGTTCAACGGGCATGAAAAGAAAAGGAATGGTAAGTGTTCAAATGAACTATGTCATGAATCTATGAAAATGATTGAACTAGAAATGTTCAATGAAAGTATATCTATGTTCATGAAATAGATGAATTCAAAAGTATTATGTTCATGTACATCTAGCTTACCTTATGATAATTTAAGTGAATTATGTGTTAATGCACTAACATGTGTTGTTAATGGTGCTTAGGCTTGTACCAAGCTTATGGTTGGATTATATCATGCTTAATTTTAATGTTATGCATTGAAATGGTAAGTTATGTTCATGTTTTACAAACTTTCTAAGCATTTTTTGCTTACATAGTTTTCTTTCCTATGTTAATTAGATAATCAGAAGCTCAATTGGTTTGGAAGAACGCTGGAGATTTATCACACTATCCAACGATTATATCGGTAGTTTTTGATATTATGGCCAAGGTTATAGTGGCATGTATAGGTGGACTTGTGTTTGAATGTTAGTTGATAATTTTGGCATGTATATGTTATTCTGGATTGATGTGCTTTTTGTACTTTTGATGCCTTGTTGGTATGTGTTAATATGGCTAAGTTTGATGCATGTTTTAATGGCCAATATGGTATGTGAGGGAATAGATTCAAAATAGTCAAGATTGGCTATGCTTTGGAAATGTATTGAAGTAGATGTGTATTAATGAAATATGGTCAAATATGTATATGTTTAGGCATGTTGTAGATTTGCTTTTGAGGTTCCTTGTATGGCATATTGGTTGTATAGATTTGATCTTTTTGAATTTTTCATTTCAAGCATGTTTTGGTAAGGTTTTGAAGCTTTGAAGTTACGCATAAAATGGTTGTAGGTACATGTTTGGGTTGGTGATGGAAATGATGATTTTTGGCCAATTTCTTGTCTACATGGCCTGAGACATGGGTGTGTGACTCAACCGTGTATGACACACAACCATGCGACACGACTATGTGTCCCCTGTAGGTTTTAAGGGTTGTAAGTCAGGCTGTTACACGGTCTAGCACACGGCCTGACACATGGGTGTGTGTGACCATTTTGAGAGTTACACAGCTTGGCACACAGATGTGTGGCTTGGCCGTGTGACCCAACTTTGAAAGTTACATGGGCATGGACACGGGCTGGGACACAACCGTGTGTCCCTATTTTGATTGTTACATGGCCTGAGACATGGGCGTGTGACCCCTGCAATTCAATTTTTCCAACTATTTCTTAAATGTTTTTAAATGTTTTCAATTTAGTCCCAAATTATTTCTAAAGTGTATTTAAGGTCTTGAAGGCTCAATTAATGGACTATATGCATGTAGATGAATGAGTTATGCTATGATTATATTAATTTTTGGAAATGTATGTTTTTATGTTACGATGCTTTGTAACCCTATTCCGGTAACGAATACGTGTTAGGGGTGTTACATAAACT